>NC_079194.1:293740958-293940958 GCF_029499605.1 Hyla sarda
CATTTTTTTTACAATGATATGATTGCTTATAACAGTGTTTCCCAACCAAGGCGCTTTTATATATATATATATATATATATATATATATATATATATATATATTTTTTTTTTTTTACATTTTTTTACAATGATATGATTGCTTATAACAGTTTCCCAACCAAGGTGATTATTTATATATATATATATATATATATATATATATATATATATATATATATTTATTTATTAACATTTCTTTACCTTTTTTTTTTTTAAATAATATTTTTTTTGTTCTCCCACCCAAGGGCTCTTTTATAAGCAATGATATCATTGCTTATAACAGTGTTTCCCAACCAAGGTGCATATATATATATATTTTTTTTACATTTGATGACTTTTTTTTTATTTAAATATTTTTTTTTTATATTTATTTATGAATTTTTTAACATTTGTTTCCTTTTTTTAATTTAAATAATTTTTTTCCCCTACCCTAGGGGTCTTTCATTTTATTTATTTATTTATTTTTTTTAACATTTTTTTACAATGATATGATTGCTTATAACAGTGTTTCCCAACCAAGGCGCTTTTATATATATATATATATATTTTTTTTTTTTTAACATTTTTTTTACAATGATATGATTGCTTATAACAGTGTTTCCCAACCAAGGCGCTTTTATATATATATATATATATATATATATATATATATATATATTTTTTTTTTTTTTTACATTTTTTTACAATGATATGATTGCTTATAACAGTTTCCCAACCAAGGTGATTATTTATATATATATATATATATATATATATATATATATATTTATTTATTTATTAACATTTCTTTACCTTTTTTTTTTTTAAATAATATTTTTTTTGTTCTCCCACCCAAGGGCTCTTTTATAAGCAATGATATCATTGCTTATATCAGTGTTTCCCAACCAAGGTGCCTCCAGGGAATGGGAATTCTTTTTTATATTTTTTATTTTTCTGAAACATTTGTTTTCTTTTTTTTAACAAATTTTTTTTTTTTGCCACCTCCTGCGAGAGGCTGAAACGCGTCACACCTGTTATCCTGTATGACCGCGGTTTTTACTGAATAAAGTACGCATTCTTCCACGGATCTTGTGCTGGACATTCCTCTGTTTTGCATGTATATATATATATATATATATATTTTTTTTTAAGCGCCTTCTTAAGCTGTCCGGGAATGCTGGGAGTTGTAGTTTATCAACAGCTGGAGGCACCCTGGTTGGAAAACACTGCATTACATGAACCCTGACAGAGATCACATGATCATTCACTTACATGGAGCTGGACTGCGAGCTCCTCATGAGCGGCGTAGACAGAATGGCGTTATGTGGTAACTTGGGCGAAGACGGCAGCGAGGAATCGGTCATTTCCTCGATGTCGGAATGGGAAGAGGCGGATTTGGGCGACTTCTTCTTGCCAAAAGCTTGTTTGAAGGAGCTTCTCAACTGTAAGGGATAAGATGGATACTGTGAGTGGCGGCAGAGATGATGGAGCGCACACACAGACATGACGGGGGATGGGATGAGCTGCGGAGATGAATGATGACTATATGGTGAAGAATGAGCGGGTGGGTGGTGGTGGAGGTGATGCGATGACAGGAGGAGTCACGGGAGGGCTGCAGACCTTACCTCATTCACCTGGGACGGGACAAGCAAGCAGAAGGGAACGGGGCGGGAGAAAAAAAAAAAAGACAATTTAGGCAGACAGGAAAAATGCCGTATGCACCATATACAGACAAGTGGATGACGGGAGATTTCTGCACATCCTGATCCTAATGCAGAAAACATAGGACACAAGGGGGCGCTGGTCATACACACAGACCAATGGACTATGAACAGGTTGCCGATCACCATTGGAGATCACTACAGTCAGCGTCCACAAGGGGGAGCAATAGATTGCATTCAACTGCATGGCAAATGTAGATGACATTAATGGAACAATCCCCTATATTACACAGAGTTGGTGCTGCTCTGGAGGAACGCTGCCCTCTGTGCCCTCCAATAGGTACATTATAGATGGCTGCTGGCTGGCCACACCGTTCTCTCTCCAGATCCTACCATATACGTGCACAGTCGTCTTGGCTGAGCATACATGTTTTCTGAATTGGGTGAGAACAAAAGCAGCTAAAAATCCAACATATCTAATCTTTCTCTCTCCTGGTATCTGTCATGAGGAATCAGGATCATTGGGTGCCTCCAGCTGTTGCAAAACTACAACTCCCAGCATGCTGGGAATTGTAGTTTTGCAACAGCTGGAGGCCCCCAGTTGGGAAACGCTGCATATGATGGTAGGCTGACACTGCCCACCTAAATGTTTATGCAGAAGAGATGCTGAGCAGCTATACTGGTGATAAGAGACGATGGACAAGGCTGTGTTCACACTAATGTCATACAGGCGCATTTGTGTATCTGCATGACGGCCCCACAAGTCCCCGCTCTGCAGTTCTGATGACCTGAGGAGATGATCGGGCTGGGACTTGCATCCATATTAGGCTAATGTGAACCAAGTCTAAGGGTGTCCTGGGGGAAGGGGGGGCATTATTCATTCAATACAGAAAAATGTTCCTCCTAAGAAATATATCTGTGCGTATGACCAGCTTACAATTATTAGGGAATAACACAAGGAGGATGAAGAATAAACCAGGAACAGTAAACCTAAAGTCTGGAGCTTATAAGAAGAGCTTATACTGCTTATAAGAGTAATATAGGATATAAATGTATCTACATAATGTAAATGTATGTTCAGTAACATAAACGTATCTATATAACGCAAATGTATCTATATAATGTAAATGTATCTAAATAACGTAAATGTATCTTCAATAACGTAAATGTATCTATATAACGTAAATGTATCTATATAACGTAAATGTATCTAATTAACGTAAATGTATCGATGTAACTTAAATGTATCTATATAACGTAAATGTATCTATATAATGTAAATGTATCTTCAGTAATGTAAATGTATCTAAATAACATAAATGTATCTATATAACACAAATTTATGCTCAGTAATGTAAATGAATCTAAATAACGTAAATGTATCTTCAGTAATGTAAAGGTATCCATATAACCTAAATCTATCTAAATAACGTAAATGTATCTATATAATGTAAAAGTATCTATATAATGTAAATGTATCTAAATAACGTAAATGTATCTTCAATAACGTAAATGTATCTATATAACGTAAATGTATCGATATAACTTAAATGTATCTATATAACGTAAATGTATCTATATAATGTAAAAGTATGTATATAACGTAAATGTATCTATATAATGTAAAAGTATGTATATAACGTAAATGTATCTATATAATGTAAAAGTATGTATATAACGTAAATGTATCTATAGGTTCTCAGGTTATGAGGGTTCTGGATTTATCCCAACTGTAGGAAATGGAAAAAGCTTTGCCTTTTGCCTGGAGATGTAGACTTTAGGTGTAGTGTTCCTTTAAGAGACGAGTCCTAACAGAATGGTAAAACAAGACTAGATAATACAGGGGAAGCCAAAAACCACATTAAAGCACAAGAAAATTACCCTGAGACAATGTGGGATCGGTGGATGTGGGATCGGTGGATAAGGGATCGGTGGATAAGGGATCGGTTACAGCTTTCTATCTTTTTGCTGAACTCTTGGGATGGGTAGGGGTCCCAATGGTGATCCCCCCCCCCCACTGAACACATATTTATGGGTCATTTTAGTGACTTGCCATACAAGCATATAATTGGGAGACCCCTTTACGGGGTGTATTCACACACAAGATTTGAAGCTGCAGATTTGGAGTTGTGTTCATCCATTTACTTTACATTGAACATCGCAGCATAAAATCTGCAGCATCAAATATGCTGTACGTCTGAATACACCTCTAAAGGTTGCGTGAGGGTGCAGGACTGTATAGGTCAGTGCCCGCTCTCCACCCGCCTCTACGCACCCAGTTCTTCCGATTCTTCTTCTTCTTGGAATCGCTCTCCACGTTGCTGCCTACGCTGGAGTGACTTGTGGCGCTGTTGATGCTGGAGACACTGTCGGACGAGTGCTGCCGTCGGATCCGCAGGTCAGATGACTGCGTTGTACCATTTCCTGTTTGGGGGGAAAATAAATAAATTCATTATCATCATCATCATCATCAATATAAATATTATTATTCATAAAATTATTATAAATATAATATAATACATTTATTTATTATATATTTATATTATTAATATTTATATTATATAATGTTATACATATAATAATAATAATTATTATTACCATTATATAATAAATAATAATTCATAATAAATAACAATATTATATGTATATATAAATATAATATTAATACATATTAATAAATCACTTAGATCATTTATTTATATATAATCCTATTACAATTCAAATGCAATTAGTAAAAAAATAAAAAATAAAAAAATAAAGCAAAAAAAAATACAGAAAATACAAAAAAAAATAAAAAATACATCAGCTACAGAGGTGCACCACATCACCACCTACAGGCAGCATTTGTTACTGCAGCCTTAAATTTTGGTGAGCGATACAAATGAAACCCCCTCGCCCCAGAATAGTGTTTCCCAATCAGGGTGCCTCCAGCTGTTGCAAAACTGCATAACTTCACCCTAGGACCTTACTGGGCTTCCGGCCAGGCGTAGGGCACAGTTAAACTGCACAATCTAGTGCAGTGTTTCCCAACCAGGGTTCCTACAGCTGTTGCAAAACTACAACTCCCAGCAGTTTTGCAACAGCTGGAGGCACACTGGTTGGGAAAACACTGGCCCAGCTCTGTTCTCTGCAGATTATTGCCACGTATTTTGCTAGACTGGCGCTATGGTTACACACCTAGCGCTCGGCAGGTTGCATCAGAAATTACCTGGAGACAGGACGTGGCCCCCAGGGGGCGCCGTGGTTGACTATTATTACCTTTGCAGCTGAGCTCCGGGGTGTTGATGACTCCGTTGATGGCCGCCTGCGCCGCAGCATTCTGCTTTTTCAGTTGTTCTATGGTTTTCCTTAACTCATTCAGCTCTGAATCCTGAGAAAAAAAACCCAAAAAACAATTACAACTCCCATCATGCCTTGACTGCTGCAGGCTGCATCCTTTACAGCAGTATTCCCCAAACTGTGGTTCTCTACCTATTGAAAAACTACAACTCTGATTGTGCTCTGAAAGAGTCACAGGTTCGGAAACACTATGGCAATGATCTTCCGATGCTGAAATACTACAACTCCCAGCATGCCCTGACAGCTGCAGACTGCACCCTTTACAGCAGTATTCCCCAAACTGTGGTTCTACATCTATAGCCGAACTACAACTCCAATCATGCCCAGACAGGCATAAGAAGCATGCCCTGACAGTCACAGGTTGTCTGGGTATGATGGGAGTAGTAGTTTTGCAACTGTTGGGAGAGACAGGTTCGGAAACACTATCGCAATGATCTCCAGCTGCTGAAATACTACAACTCCCAGCATGCCCTGACAGCAGTATTCCCCATACGGTGGTTCTCCATCTATTGCAGAACTGCAACTTCAATCATGCCTAGAGAACCAAAGGCTGTCTGGGCATGATGGGAGTAGTAGTTTTGCAACTGTCAGGATAGTCACAGGTTTGGAAAAACTGGTTTGTGGCTACGATCTCCAGCCGTGCAGTACTACAACTCCCATAATCCTTGACACCTGCAGGGTGCACCCTTTACAGCAGTATTCCCCAAACTGTGGTTCTCCATCTATTGCCGAACTACAACTCCAATCATGCCCAGACAGGCACAACAAGCATGCCCTGACAGTCACAGGCTGTCTGGGTATGATGGGAGTAGTAGCTTTTCAACCGTTGTGAGAGTCACAGGTTTGGGAATACTGGTCTAAGGCAATGATCTCCCATGTTTGCAGTACTATAACTCTCATCATCTTTGAGGGCTGCAGGCTGCATCTTTATAGTAGTGTTTTTATATCTGTTGCCAAACTACAACTGCAAGCAAGCCTTGACAGCCACAGTCTGTATGGGCATGATGGGAGTAGTAGTTTTGCAACCGTTGGGAAAGTCAATCTACAGCTATTTCTGTACTACAACTCCCATCATCCTTGACAGCAGTATTCCCCGCTAATGCAAAACTACTACTGTAAACATGCTCTCACAGACACAGGCTTGTCTGGGCATGATGGGAGTAGTAGTTTTGCAACAGTTGGGAGAGTCACAGGTACGGGAACACTGGTTTAAGTCAATAATCTACAGCAATACTACAACTACTACAACTCCCAGCAGCACCGACCTTCTGCTCTGCCGACATGGTGAGACTCTGCAGCCGGATCGTCATGTTGCTCAAACTTTGTTCGAAGGCGGCGACAAGATGAGCCTGGAATAAAACACAGAAAAAATAAATAAAATCTTAATGTAAAGAGCCCAAAATATAACATCCGAGAAATACTAAACAGAGATCAGAATCCGTTCACAGAGATAAGCGTGAAACTTGTTCTCATGCTGCTTATCTCCTATAGTTTGAAATACAATAAACTTCCTAAATGACATAAATAGTTAAGCTGATCCTTAAAAAAAAATAATAATAATTTTTTATATAAAATAAATAATAAATAAAAATGTTTAATAATAATAATAATTACTATGATGTATTATTATTGTTTTATTAATAATAATACATAATAATAAAAATTATAATAATTATATTATGATGCATTATTATTGTTGTTTTATCATCAGTATTATATTTAGAGATGAGCGAACTTACAGTAAATTCGATTCGTCACGAACTTCTCAGCTCGGCAGTTGATGACTTATCCTGCATAAATTAGTTCAGCTTTCCGGTGCTCCCGTGGGCTGGAAAAGGGGGATACAGTCCTAGTAGACTCTTTCCTAGGACTGTATCCACCTTTTCCAGCCCACCGGAGCACCGGAAAGCTGAACTAATTTATGCAGGAAAAGTCATCAACTGCCGAGCCGAGAAGTTCGTGACGAATCGAATTTACTGTAAGTTCGCTCATCTCTAATAATAATAAATAAATAAATAAATAAATATGAAATAATAATAATAATTATACTATGATGTATTATTGTTGTTGTTTAATAATACATAATATTAAAAATAATAATAATAATACAAATTATAATAATTATATTATGATGTATTATTATTGTTGTTTTATGAATAATAATGATGATAATAATACATAATAATACAAATTATAATAATTATATTATGATGTATTATTGTTGTTTTATGAATAATAATGATAATAATACATAATAATAATAATAATAAATAAAACAATATTAAATAATAATTATTATTATTATACTATGATGTATTATTGTTGTTGTTTTATTAATAATAATACATAATAATAATACAAATTATAATAATTATAATAAATTATAAAATAATAATATAATAATAGATAATAATAATACAAATTATAATAATTATAATAAATAAATAATAAAATAATAATATAATAATACTACATTTCCACAGATTTTCATATATTTCGGGAAGACAAGGGGTGTGAATACTTTTTGCAAAAAAAATTAAAAATCTATAAACATAAAGTGGGGGGTTACATGGTACAGAAGTCTTCACTGATGAGGTGTGAGGGTCAGGTGGTACCACGGAGACGGCCCCTGGTATGTGGGCATGGAATGTCTCCGCAAGGTGTTGGAATGTCGCAGCACTCACTCAATCACACCTGGCGGCCATCTTGGAAATAAATTGCCATCTCTGCAGATTATTATATATATATATATATATATATATATATATATATATATATATATATGTTTAACAATGGTTCAGAGTTCTGTTTCTCAACCAGCGTGCCTCCAGCTGTTGCAAAACTACAACTCCCAGCATGCCCGGACAGCCAACGGCTGTCCGGGCATGCTGGGAGTTGTAGTTTTGCAACAGCTGGAGGCACGCTGGTTGGGAAAAACTTACAAGGAGAGTCCCTTATACCTGGTAATAAATGTGCCCTATCGGAGAAGAAACAGCTGCAGTGTAAAGCAGGAGGGACGCAACAGCAGCCTGGCCTCCTGGGGAGACAAGGAGGTGGATTTCGGCTTCCATAGACAATGCAGCTAAGCTGGATGATAGCTGTGTCATTATAGAGAGAAGCTGCAGTGTACAGCAAGAGGGACACCGCAGAACCTCAGACTCTAACTATAAGGGGTACTCCGGTACTCTGGTGCCAGAAAATTAAACAGATTTGTAAATTTCTTCTATTAAAAAAAATCTTAATCCTTCCACTACTTATTAGCTGCTGAATACTACAGAGGAAATTATTTTCTTTTTGGAACACAGTGCTCTCTGCTGACATCTCTGTCCATTTTAGGAACTGTCCAGAGCAGCAAATGTTTTCTATGGGGATTTTCTCCTACTCTGGACAGTTCTTAAAATGGACAGAGGTGTCAGCAGAGAGCACTGTGCTCGTGATGTCAGCAGAGAGCTCTGTGTACCAAAAAGAAAATAATTTCCTCTGTAGTATTCAGCAGCTAATAAGTGCTGGAAGGATTAAGATTTTTTAATAGAAGTAATTTACAAATCTGATTAACTTTCTGGCACCAGTTTAATTAAAAAAAAATAAAAATAAAAATAAAGTGTTCCACCGGAGTACCCCTTTAAGCTGTAGTTGCTGATCATAACTCTTTCTTAAAGGAGAAGAGCTGCAGTGTAAAGCAGATGGGACACAACAGCAGCTCGAGCTCCTGCCAGGCCAGAGTCACTGATCATAATGGAGACAAAAGCAGGTAAGGATGACTTCTACACTTCTATAGCTCCTTTTACGATTTGCGCCCTGTGATTCAGCACGGTGGCGGCGGCGGCGGTGGTTTCATCTATATATAGCCGTCCACCTGCGCGACACAAAGTCACTGCACAATGAAGGTGAACACTCCCGCGCCGGCCTCCTACACAGGGACTCACGCAGGAGAGATGAAAAAATAACAGGGTCCGCGCTTCTGCTTATTCACCTAAAACACGCTCATCGGAGCGCGACAAATCCGCCGTGCAAACACTGACTGAGGAAACAAGGAGACACAAAGAAGAGCAGGATGTGCGTGTGCGCTGTGTGCATTGTGGCCTAACACAACAAACCTGCACACTGGACGGAACTTCACCCGCCGCATTATCTCATCTTATGCTCATCCGCGGAGGCTTAAAGGGGTACTCCGGTGAAAACCTTTTTTCTTTTAAATCAACTGGTGGCAGAAAGTTAAACATATTTGTAAATTACTTCTATTAAAAAAATATTAATCCTTCCAGTACTTATTAGCTGCTGAATGCTACAGAGGAAATTCCTTTCTTTTTGGAACACAGAGCTCTCTGCTGACATCACGAGCACAGTGCTCTCTGCTGACATCTCTGTCCATTTTAGCAACCATGCATAGCAGATGTATGCTAAGGGCAGCATGGTGGCTCAGTGGTTAGCACTGCTGCCTTGCAGTGCTGGGGACTTGGGTTCAAATCCCACTAAGGACAACAATAAATAAAGCGTTATTATTATTATAATAACGTCATCAGAGAGAACTGTTCTCGTGATGTCATCAGAGAGCATTCCAAAAAAGAAAAGAATTTCCTCTGTAGTATTCAGCAGCTAATAAGTACAGGAAGGATTAAGATTTTTTTTATAGAAGTAATTTACAAATATGTTTAACTTTCTGCCACCAGTTGATTTAAAAGAAAAAAGGTTTTCACCGGAGTACCCCTTTAAAGGGGTACTCGGGTGGAAAACTATTTTTTTTTAAATCAACTGTTCCCTGTTATCAGCCGCTCTTTTAACATTTTGTGGGTACTGGCCCTTTAATTTGCGTTCCTTCAATAAGAATAAGATGCCACATTTTAAAGGGGTACACCGGTAGAAAACATTTTTTTCCAAATTAATTGGCTCCAGAAAGTTAAACAGATTTGTAAATTACTTCTATTAAAAAAAATCTTAATCCTTCCGGTACTTATCAGCTGCTGTATACTACAGAGGAAGTTGTATAGTTCTTTTCTGTCTGACCACAGTGCTCTCTGTCCATGTCAGGAACTGTCCAGAGCAGGAGAGGTTTGCTATGGGGATTTGCTCCTACTCCGGACAGTTCCTGACACGGACAGAGGTGGCAGCAGAGAGCACTGTGGTCAGACTGGAAAGAAATTTTTAAAGAAAAGAACTTCCTGTAGAGCGCAAAGCAGCTGATAAGTACTGGAAGGATTAAGATTTTTTTTTAACAGAAGTAATTTAAAAATCAGTTTGACCTTCTGGAGCCACCAGAGTACCCCTTTAAAATGTGGCATCTTATTCTTATTGGAGGAAGGCAAATCCATTCGAAAGTGTTGCAAAACTACAACTCCCAGCATGCCATTAGGTTGTCTGGGCCTCCTGGGAGTGGAATTTTTGCAACAGCTGGAGGAAGCCTGGTCTTCAAACTGTGAACCTTATGATGTTGCAAAACTACAACTCCCAGCATGCCAGGACAGCTGGGAGTTGTAGTTTTGCAACAGCTGGAGGCACACTGGTCAGGAAGCACTGACATAGAAGAGAAGTGGCTGATAACAGGGAGCAACAGACGGTCTCCTTACAATCAGCCTAATCATAGCAAGAAATGGCTGATAACAGGGAGCAATAGACTGCGTTCTCTGCAGTAACTGTATACAGAGAATGAGATCGCTGCCCCCTAGGGGCTGACACACTTACATTGGCGCTCAGCTGGGTTGTCAGGGCGGATACTTTCTCCTGGGAGGCGTCCAGCTCTCTGCGTAACTTGCGGATCTAGAAAAAAAAAAAAGGTGAAAAATTGTTAAAGCAACTGCAACTACCCCATCCACACCGCATAAACCCCCCCACTCTGGTCCACACCCCATACCCCCACCACCACCACCACTCCCCACTCCGGTCCACACCCCATACCCCCACCACCACTCCCACTTCGGTCCACACCCCATACCCCTCCACCACCACCACTCCGGTCCACACCCCATACCCCTCCACCACCACCACTCCGGTCCACACCCCATACCCCTCCACCACCACCACTCCGGTCCACACCCCATACCCCCCCACCACCACCACTCCGGTCCACACCCCCTACCCCCCCCCCCCCCGTCACCACTACTCCGGTCCACACCCCATACCCCTCCACCACCACTACTCCGGTCCACACCCCATACCCCTCCACCACCACTACTCCGGTCCACACCCCATACCCCTCCACCACCACCACTCCGGTCCACACCCCATACCCCTCCACCACCACTACTCCGGTCCACACCCCATACCCCTCCACCACCACCACTCCGGTCCACACCCCATACCCCTCCACCACCACCACTCCGGTCCACACCCCATACCCCTCCACCACCACCACTCCGGTCCACACCCCATACCCCCCCACCACCACCACTCCGGTCCACACCCCCTACCCCCCCCCCCCCGTCACCACTACTCCGGTCCACACCCCATACCCCTCCACCACCACTACTCCGGTCCACACCCCATACCCCTCCACCACCACTACTCCGGTCCACACCCCATACCCCTCCACCACCACCACTCTGGTCCACACCCCATCCACACCGCATAACCCCCCCCACTCTGGTCCACACCCCATACCCCCACCACCACCACCACTCCCACTTCGGTCCACACCCCATACCCCCCCACCACCACCACTCCGGTCCACACCCCATACCCCTCCACCACCACCACTCCGGTCCACACCCCATACCCCTCCACCACCACCACTCCGGTCCACACCCTATACCCCTCCACCACCATCACTCCGGTCCACACCCCATACCCCCCCACCACCACCACTCCGGTCCACACCCCCTACCCCCCCCCCGTCACCACTACTCCGGTCCACACCCCATACCCCTCCACCACCACTACTCCGGTCCACACCCCATACCCCTCCACCACCACCACTCCGGTCCACACCCCCTACCCCCCCCCCCCCCCCCCGTCACCACTACTCCGGTCCACACCCCATACCCCCCACCACCACCACCACTCCCACTTCGGTCCACACCCCATACCCCCCACCACCACCACTCCGGTCCACACCCCATACCCCTCCACCACCACCACTCCGGTCCACACCCCATACCCCTCCACCACCACCACTCCGGTCCACACCCCATAACCCCCCCCCCCGTCACCACTACTTCGGTCCACACCCCACCCCCCCCCACCACCACCACTCCGGTCCACACCCCATACCCCTCCACCACCACCACCCTGGTCCACACCCCATACCCCCCCCACCACCACCACTCCGGTCCACACCCCATACCCCCCACCCCCCCCGGTCCACACCCCATACCCCCCACCCCCCCCACTCCGGTCCACACCCCATAACCCCCCCCCCCGTCACCACTACTTCGGTCCACACCCCACCCCCCCCCACCACCACCACTCCGGTCCACACCCCATACCCCTCCACCACCACCACCCTGGTCCACACCCCATACCCCCCCCACCACCACCACTCCGGTCCACACCCCATACCCCCCACCCCCCCCCCACTCCGGTCCACACCCCATACCCCCCACCCCCCCCCACACCCCATACCCCCCACCCCCCCCCACTCCGGTCCACACCCCATACCCCCCCCCCCCCCCATCACCACTACTCCGGTCCACACCCCATACCCCCACCACCACCACTCTGGTCCACACTCCATACCCCCCCCCCACCAATACTCAGGTCCACCCCCCATAACCCCCCCGCCACTCTGACTACCACCGGCTGCAATAACATGATGTAATAGAGAAGGTACTGACCTCCGACTGGCACTTCTCTTCCGGCTGCAAAAGATTTAAAAAAATGTAAATAAATAAAACATCAATTTAGACAGGTATATATAAAAAAAGTATTACATTTGGACAAATTTTTGCACAAAAAATTCAGAGTTGCCAATTTTTCCCCCCGGTGTACGTAATGATATATTCACCCCCCCTTCCTAATTTTCTCCTGTCGTACTAATGCATCCAAAATAAGAAGCGCAGCAGCTTTGCTTCCGTTCTCTCCTACAACCGTTTTGAGTACGCAGCTCCCGATGCCAATGTATGTGTCTCCATGGTTACTGACCTCTGTCACAGTGCAATCCTGCACTGGCGCTATTTTCCATTCCGACCCTAAACCACTTGAATACAGGAGACAGAATGGGGTTAAAGTGACTGCAGGATCTGACTACACAAGGGGGTTTGTTTGTAGTCTGTTACCATGGAGACACATAGATCTAAGCAGTAGAACATTTTTAATTAATATAAAATTAATTACATTTTTTTTTTTTTGCTAAATATTTCTCTATACATCAGAATGGTTAAAAAAAAAATAATAATAATAATAATAAAAAATGTATTTATTATAAACCCCATCTGACTCTAAGAAAGCTGGGTGACATTCAGGATGGCTGCTTGAGTCCTGAAAGGCAAGGCCGCTTTGTATTGCAGCGACATGGGGTCTCCAAACGGTGACCCTCCAGCTGTTGCAAAACTACAACTCCCAGCATGCCCAGAGTTCTTGGGCTTCCAGCTATTCCAAGGAAGCAGTGTGCCTCCAGCTGTTGTGAAACTACAAAACTACAATTCCCAGCATGCCCGGAAAGCCAAAGGCTGTCCGGGCATGCTGGGAGTTGTAGTTTTGCAACATCTGGAGGGCCACAGTTTGGAGATCACAGCTACAGAAGCTGGAGGAGGGGTTTATTATGTTTCCGTTTTGACGCCTTTGCCTCTTTTTTACAATTTCTGTCTGGTTTCAAGGGTCTTGTAAAACCCCTGGAGGGTCCGCGGCCTTTGTTATAAGGTGACGACGTCTTATTTAAGTGCAGACAAGTGTCCTAAGGATTCCATTCCTCACATCCTACACATTCCTAATAAAAGAAGTAAAAGTAGTATGCAACATATAATTGGGGGGTAACCTGATTTATGGGGGGCTGCAGGATCAGCTCGGACCCCTAGATTGTCAGCAGAGAGGGTCCTAGACATTAGACTAGAAGATGATCCCCCCCCCCATCTCTAAGAAAATAAGAACTAAAGAAATGATCAATTTCATTAATTTGGAAAGTGTCTGAATTATAAGATAAGGACATAATGTAACAACAAGACGGTATAATAAAGTGACATCTATAACTTACAGTGGAGTATACAGAAGACGTGCTGGAGACCAGAGAGAGCGAAGATCCATGAACTGCAAGAGGAGGAAGGAGAGAGATCAGACTGCACCCCGCAAATCTAGGAACCGTACTGCACCCCGCAAATATAGGAACCGTACTGCACCCCGCAAATATAGGAACCGTACTGCACCCCGCAAATCTAGGAACCGTACTGCACCCCGCAAATATATCAACTGTACTGCACCCCGCAAATATATCAACCGTACTGCACCCCGCAAATATATCAACCGTACTGCACCCCGCAAATATAGGAACTGTACTGCACCCCGCAAATATAGGAACTGTACTGCACCCCACAAATATATCAACTGTACTGCACCCCGCAAATATATCAACTGTACTGCACCCCGCAAATATAGGAACTGTACTGCACCCCGCAAATATAGGAACCGTACTGCACCCCACAAATATATCAACTGTACTGCACCCCGCAAATATAGGAACTGTACTGCACCCCGCAAATATAGGAACCGTACTGCACCCCGCAAATATAGGAACCGTACTGCACCCCACAAATATATCAACTGTACTGCACCCTGCAAATATATCAACTGTACTGCACCCCGCAAATATAGGAACCATACTGCACCCCACAAATATATCAACTGTACTGCACCCCGCAAATATATCAACTGTACTGCACCCCGCAAATATATCAACTGTACTGCACCCCGCAAATATAGGAACCGTACTGCACCCCGCAAATATAGGAACTGTACTGCACCCCGCAAATATAGGAACCGTACTGCACCCCGCAAATATAGGAACTGTACTGCACCCCGCAAATATAGGAACCGTACTGCACCCCGCAAATATAGGAACCGTACTGCACCCCGCAAATATAGGAACCGTACTGCACCCCGCAAATATATCAACTGTACTGCACCCCGCAAATATAGGAACTGTACTGCACCCCACAAATATATCAACTGTACTGCACCCCGCAAATATAGGAACTGTACTGCACCCCGCAAATATAGGAACTGTACTGCACCCCGCAAATATATCAACTGTACTGCACCCCGCAAATATATCAACTGTACTGCACCCCGCAAATATAGGAACTGTACTGCACCCCGCAAATATATCAACTGTACTGCACCCCGCAAATATATCAACTGTACTGCACCCCGCAAATATATCAACTGTACTGCACCCCGCAAATATATCAACTGTACTGCACCCCGCAAATATATCAACTGTACTGCACCCCGCAAATATATCAACTGTACTGCACCCCGCAAATATAGGAACTGTACTGCACCCCGCAAATATAGGAACTGTACTGCACCCCGCAAATATAGGAACTGTACTGCACCCCGCAAATATATCAACTGTACTGCACCCCGCAAATATAGGAACTGTACTGCACCCCACAAATATATCAACTGTACTGCACCCCGCAAATATAGGAACTGTACTGCACCCCGCAAATATATCAACTGTACTGCACCCCACAAATATAGGAACTGTACTGCACCCCGCAAATATATCAACTGTACTGCACCCCGCAAATATATCAACTGTACCGCACCCCGCAAATATATCAACTGTACTGCACCCCGCAAATATATCAACTGTACCGCACCCCGCAAATATATCAACTGTACTGCACCCCGCAAATATATCAACTGTACTGCACCCCGCAAATATATCAACTGTACTGCACCCCGCAAATATAGGAACTGTACAAGCAGAAAATCAGTGTATAAAGAGCAGAATAGTGAGTACAGCTCTGGAGTATAATACAGGATATAACTCAGGATCAGTACAGGATAAGTAATGTAATGTATGTACACAGTGACCTCACCAGCAGAATAGTGAGTACAGTTCTGGAGTATAATACAGGATATAACTCAGGATCAGTACAGGATAAGTAATGTAATGTATGTACACAGTGACCTCACCAGCAGAATAGTGAGTACAGCTCTGGAGTATAATACAGGATATAACTCAGGATCAGTACAGGATAAGTAATGTAATGTATGTACACAGTGACCTCACCAGCAGAATAGTGAGTACAGCTCTGGAGTATTATACTGGATATAACTCAGGATCAGTACAGGATAAGTAATGTAATGTATGTACACAGTGACCTCACCAGCAGAATAGTGAGTACAGCTCTGGAGTATTATACTGGATATAACTCAGGATCAGTACAGGATAAGTAATGTAATGTATGTACACAGTGACCCCACCAGCAGAATAGTGAGTACAGCTCTGGAGTATAATACAGGATCAGTACAGGATAAGTAATGTAATGTATGTACACAGTGACCCCACCAGCAGAATAGTGAGTACAGCTCTGGAGTATAATACAGGATATAACTCAGGATCAGTACAGGATCAGTAATGTATTGTATGTACACAGTGACCTCACCAGCAGAATAGTGAGTACAGCTCTGGAGTATAATACTGGATATAACTCAGGATCAGTACAGGATAAGTAATATAATGTATGTACACAGTGACCTCACCAGCAGAATAGTGAGTACAGCTCTGGAGTATAATACAGGATATAACTCAGGATCAGTACAGGATAAGTAATGTAATGTATGTACACAGTGATCTCACCAGCAGAATAGTGAGTGCAGCTCTGGAGTATAATACAGGATATAACTCAGGATCAGTACAGGATAAGTAATGTAATGTATGTACACAGTGACCTCACCAGCAGAATAGTGAGCACAGCTCTGGGGTATAATACCGGATATAACTCAGGATCAGTACAGGATAAGTAATGTAATGTATGTACACAGTGATCTCACCAGCAGAATAGTGAGTACAGCTCTGGAGTATAATACAGGATATAACTCAGGATCAGTACAGGATAAGTAATGTAATGTATGTACACAGTGATCTCCCCAGCAGAATAGTGAGTACAGCTCTGGAGTATAATACAGGATATAACTCAGGATCAGTACAGGATAAGTAATGTAATGTATGTACACAGTGACCTCACCAGCAGAATAGTGAGTACAGCTCTGGGGTATAATACAGGATATAACTCAGGATCAGTACAGGATAAGTAATGTAATGTATGTACACAGTGACCTCACCAGCAGAATAGTGAGTACAGCTTTGGAGTATAATACAGGATATAACTCAGGATCAGTACAGGATAAGTAATGTAATGTATGTACACAGTGACCTCACCAGCAGAATAGTAAGTACAGCTCTGGAGTATAATACAGGATATAACTCAGGATCAGTACAGGATAAGTAATGTAATGTATGTACACAGTGACCTCACCAGCAGAATAGTGAGTGCAGCTCTGGGGTATAATACAGGATATAACTCAGGATCAGTCTTTTTCTATCTTGCACTGTTGTGTATTTACAGGTGACCTGTGATCCGCCCGTCACGCCACCTTGTTGCGCTCCCTCTGGGTGACACGACAAGTGGTTCGTTCCCCGGAGCCTTTTCTGTATCTGTAGCTATTTGTGGACCAAAGGTGAAAAGCCTCAGGTACAACAACCATGTGACCACAACCTTGGATACATAAGCCCTTCGCTTGTCTTGTTATTCGGCCGCTCCTTCTGTCCCATACAGATTCCAGGGCGACTTTTGATATAAAGCAATATATGGACCATGCACAGATCCCCTAATTCACGCGCACTCGCTGTTTATGCCTATGGTACAGGACTGCGCTATTTCTCAGGTGTCATTACTTCTCAGTTACGGAAATATTTCATCGCGGTCCGGGGAGGCTCGATCTGTCGCTACAGCAGAAACACTTGAAAACAAAAGAAACTTTATCGCTTATAGCGACAGGTTCAAAAAGAAAAGCGGATTGGGGGAAACCCCATCGCTTCCCCGCTGCAGGCTGGTTAAACACGTAAGAGAGAAACTGCAGTCACAGATATGTATGAGAAATAGTCTGCGCTTAGTCCCATCTACTTCTAGGAAAGCTGGGTGACCTTTCTATACACCGCATCTTTCCAAGTGTCTTAAAGGGGTACTCCGGTGGAAAACATTTTTTTTTAAATCAACTGGTGCCAAAAAGTTAAACAGATTTTTAAATTACTTCTATTAAAAAATCTTTACCCTTCCAGTACTTTTTAGCAGTTGTATGCTACATTTCTTTTTTGTGCTGTCCGCAGTGCTCTCTGCTGACACCTCTGTCCGTATCAGGAACTGTCCAGAGCAGGAGAGGTTTGCTATGGGGATTTTCTCCTGCTCTGGACAGTTCCTGATGCGGACATAGGTGTCAGCAGCAAGAACTGCGGACAAGACAAAAAAGAAATTCAAAAAGAAAAGAATTTCCTCTGTAACATACAGCTGCTAAAAAGTACTGGAGGGGTAAAGATTTTTTAATAGAAGTAATTTACAAATCTGTTTAACTTTCTGGCACCAGTTGATTTTAAAAAAATAAATAAATGAATAATGTTTTCCACCGGAGTACCCCTTTAAGACACTTGGAAAGATGCGGTGTGTAGAAAGGTCACCCAGCTTTCCTAGAAGCAGATGGGACTAAGCGCAGACTATTTCTCATACATATCTGTGACTGCAGTTTCTCTCTTACGTGTTTAACCAGCCTGCAGCGGGGAAGCGATGGGGTTTCCCCCGATCCGCTTTTCTTTTGTGAACCTGTCGCTATAAGCGATAAAGTTTCTTTTGTTTTGAAGTGTTTCTGCTGTAGCGACAGATCGAGCCTGGCACTAGTTGATTTAAAAAAAAAATATAAAAACTTTTTTCCCACCGGTGTACGCCTTTAAATAAAACCCCTAAAACCGGTGTTTCCCAACTAGGGTGCCTCCAGCTGTTGCAAAACTACAACTCCCAGCATGCCCGGACAGCCTTTGGCTGTCCGGGCATGCTGGGAGTTGTAGTTTTGCAACAGCTAGGATGAATCCACTCAGCATCAAGCCTATTTCCCACCAGTGTCACAATACACAGCGTCGCCTCAACATGAAATGTCATCTCTTATGAGACACTAATACCCCGCAGAAGTCTCAGTCAATACACAGGTATTTGCCCCGCAGCACGAACATCATAGCGTCATATCGGTGCGGAGACGCCCGTGGGGTTCCCAGGTGATCTTATGTCATGGCAAAAAAGTGTATAACCAGAGGCGACTGCAGGTGAAGAATGAGCTGTATGTGAACTATAGGTACACAGCGTATACTGTACACTATACACCGATCCTGCACTACAGCGTGTAATATAGAGCTTCACTCACTATTCTGCTGGTGAGGTCACTGTGTACATACATTACATTACTTATCCTGTACTGATCCTGAGTTATATCCTGTATTATACCCCAGAGCTGTACTCACTATTCTGCTGGTGAGGTCACTGTGTACATACATTACATTACTTATCCTGTACTGATCCTGAGTTATATCCTGTATTATTCCCCAGAGCTGTACTCACTATTCTGCTGGTGAGGTCACTGTGTACATACATTACATTACTTATCCTGTACTGATCCTGAGTTATATCCTGTATTATACTCCAGAGCTGTACTCACTATTCTGCTGGTGAGATCACTGTGTACATACATTACATTACTTATCCTGTACTGATCCTGAGTTATATCCTGTATTATACTCCAGAGCTGTACTCACTATTCTGCTGGTGAGGTCACTGTGTACATACATTACATTACTTATCCTGTACTGATCCTGAGTTATATCCTGTATTATACTCCAGAGCTGTACTCACTATTCTGCTGGTGAGATCACTGTGTACATACATTACATTACTTATCCTGTACTGATCCTGAGTTATATCCTGTATTATACTCCAGAGCTGTACTCACTATTCTGCTGGTGAGGTCACTGTGTACATACATTACATTACTTATCCTGTACTGATCCTGAGTTATATCCTGTATTATACTCCAGAGCAGTACTCACTATTCTGCTGGTGAGGTCACTGTGTACATACATTACATTACTTATCCTGTACTGATCCTGAGTTATATCCTGTATTATACTCCAGAGCAGTACTCACTATTCTGCTGGTGAGGTCACTGTGTACATACATTACATTACTTATCCTGTACTGATCCTGAGTTATATCCTGTATTATACTCCAGAGCTGTACTCACTATTCTGCTGGTGAGGTCACTGTGTACATACATTACATTACTTATCCTGTACTGATCCTGAGTTATATCCTGTATTATTCCCCAGAGCTGTACTCACTATTCTGCTGGTGAGGTCACTGTGTACATACATTACATTACTTATCCTGTACTGATCCTGAGTTATATCCTGTATTATACTCCAGAGCTGTACTCACTATTCTGCTGGTGAGATCACTGTGTACATACATTACATTACATTACTTATCCTGTACTGATCCTGAGTTATATCCTGTAATATACTCCGGAGCTGCACTCACTATTCTGCTGGTGAGGTCACTGTGTACATACATTACATTACTTATCCTGTACTGATCCTGAGTTATACCCTGTAATATACTCCTGAGCTGCACTCACTATTCTGCTGGTGAGGTCACTGTGTACATACATTACATTACTTATCCTGTACTGATCCTGAGTTATACCCTGTAATATACTCCTGAGCTGCACTCACTATTCTGCTGGTGAGGTCACTGTGTACATACATTACATTACTTATCCTGTACTGATCCTGAGTTATATCCTGTAATATACTCCAGAACTGCACTCACTATTCTGCTGGTGAGGTCACTGTGTACATACATTACATTACTTATCCTGTACTGATCCTGAGTTATACCCTGTAATATACTCCTGAGCTGCACTCACTATTCTGCTGGAGTCATGGACATAAGTAAAGTGGTGTATTCTGGAGGTCAGATCCCTGCCGATCACATTGAGTGCCCCCCTGACTATTTTGGACACTTACCTTCTTCAAAGCCATCACGGAATGATCCAGAACGGCTCATGGTTCTCGTCTTCTCATCCAGAGACATAGAGCTGTTTCGGAATCGCGGTTCGCCGTAGTGTTCGCCGTCCGTGTTGGAGAGGCTGTGAGTCCGTAGCATGGTGGAATTGGATAAAGTCATATGAGCGGCCGTCGTAGGACTTGCTAAAAAAGGGGAAGAAATCAAAGTGAGCAATAAGGGATATGAGCAGATAACTTTGTGATGGGTGAGACCACCGATCCTGGGTATAAAGGGGCGGCAACACTGATTTAGTGGTGTGTTATTTGTCAGGTGCCCTTGCACAGTGCCCCTTCAGGTCACACAAGGAATTGCATGGGGATCTAAATATTCAATAATTGGAATTTACAGACATAATTCCGCTTGGAAATTCCGTAGTGTGAACCCAGACTTATAGGTTATATTATCATTAGAGATGAGCGAACTTACAGTAAATTCGATTCGTCACAAACTTCTCGGCTTGGCAGTTGATGACTTATCCTGCATAAATTAGTTCAGCCTTCAGGTGCTCCCGTGGGCTGGAAAAGGTGGATACAGTCCTAGGAGACTCTTTCCTAGGACTGTATCCACCTTTTCCAGCCCACCGGAGCACCTGAAGGCTGAACTAATTTATGCAGGATAAGTCATCAACTGCCGAGCCGAGAAGTTTGTGACAAATCAAATTTACTGTAATCGAATTTACTGTAAGTTGGCTCATCTCTAATTATGTTTTTCAAGGTCAGTGTTTTCCAACACAGTGTGCCTCCAGCTGTTGCAAAACTACAGCTCCCAGCATGCCCGGACAGCCTTTGGCTGTCCGGGCATGCTGGGAGTTGTAGTTTTGCAACAACTGGATGCACATTGGTAGGGAATACACTGATCTATGTGCACGATGGCCTCTCTACTCTCTGTTGACTTTGGATGTCAGAGGAGAGAAGGGTCGGGCAAGTGTCCCCCTGCAGAACATTCATAGAACGCATTATCTACATACGCAAAATCTTTGTTTATTTCTGTTCTTGCACCTTCTGCAGGTGGTAATACTTCCGATTGCCATTGCCGTTCAGGAGATCACGGGGGGGGGGGGGGGGGGATACGTTTTTCTTGGTGATACTTAATCCTTTAAGCAGAAAAACTCATGATGGTGTCTGATTTTGACCCCCTGGTGTGTATTTTTCATGTTCCATGACCCATTGGCCAATACCCCCCTCCATTAATAGGAAAAGGAACAGGACCAACCAGGATGGGGCCCGTTCTCTTTAAAGGGGTACTCCAGTGGAATTTTTTTTTTTTTAAATCAACCAGAAAGTTAAACAGATTTGTAAATTACTTCTATTAAAAAATCTTTATCCTTCCAGTACTTTCTAGCAGCTGTATGCTACAGAGGAAATTATTTTCTTTTTTAGCCCTGTCCACAGTGCTCTCTGCTGACACCTCTGTGCATGTCAGGAACTGTCCAGAGCAGCATAGATTTGCTCTGGGGATTTTTCTTCCTGCTCTGGACAGTTCCTGATACAGGCATCAGGTGTCAGCAGAGAGCACTGTGGACAAGACAAAAAAGAAATCCAAAAAGAAAAGAATTTCCTCTGTAGCATACAGCTGCTAGAAAGTACTGGAAGGATTAAACCATTTTTTTAATAGAAGTAATTTACAAATCTGTTTAACTTTCTGGCACCAGTTGATTTGAAAAAAAAAAAAGTTTTCCACCAGAGTACCCCTTTAAGTGCCCCCTAGCAGCCACATGGACTGTCACTATGGCACGTATGACCTTCAGTATGGCCATGCCCCAATTGACTCACCGAGCTGGGCGAAATTAAATCGGGTGCCGGAGGGCGAGGTGATGCTGGAGCCGGGTGAGAACGGGGAGCTGCTGGCCGTGTCCTGGAGCCCGCTGGACGAATGGGAGCGCAGCCATTCCTTATTGTCATCCTGGTGCCGGAGCTGAGATGACGGAGCGTACCTGAGGGAACCAAAAAGAAAAAGAAATTAAAAAATTTAAGGAAACAACAGACCTGTTGTAAACAGGCGGCAATGACAATTGCATGAAAGCCCATGCCACAAGGAGATAGGTTTGATCACAGAGCATGGGGTTAGCCATGTTCTCCATAGGCAAGTGTCCGGGTATCAGCATAATGTATATGAAATATAGATGAGCCCCCCCCCCCCCATATTCATAGAAAAACCTATGGTAGTTACATCTATGCCAAGGAAAGCTGAGTGACTATCGGCATGGACACCATTACAGCTAAAGGGTAAAACCCCCTAGTTGCTGCAATACATCCAATATGTCTGAATGTAGGGCTGAGTGTTCAGGGGACTAGTAAAGCTGGGTGATCGTGTAAGTGCTACACTGGGCACGTTAGTGGTACCCAGCTATTCTACAAACAGGTCTTACAATGACTAAATAGAATTTATTTATTGCAATAAAAGAGAAAAACTCCTAAAAAAACATTTCACCATAGACATTAATACTCTGTAACCTGATACTAGTGTGGGGATTTTCTACTTATATTAAAAAATTTTAGGGGGTGCAATGTGTGGAAAAGATCAGGAGAGCGTCTGTGTTCTCCATCGGCATAAACACAGCTTGTCATCAAACTTATCCAAGCCCCTGAATGGTAAAACCACTTAGAAATGCTGAAATACATACAATATGTCTGAATATCTAGGTGGGGCTAAGTGTTCAGGAGTCTAGTAATGTTCAGTGACCACCCTTATACAAGCTACGCTGGTCACATACTGTAAGTGGTACCCAGCTTTTCTACAAACAGATCTTACAATGACTAAATAGAATTTATTGCCATAGAAGAGAAAAACTCAGAAACACCATTTCACCATAGACATTAGTACTCTGTAACCTGATACTACTGTGGGGATTTCCTACTTAGATTTAGAATTTTTGGGGGTGCAATGTGTGGTAAAGATCAGTCGAGCGTCCGTGTTATCCATCGGCATAAACACAGCTTGTCACCAAACTTATCCAAGCCCCTGAATGGTAAAACCACCTAGTAATGCTGCAATACATCCAATATGTCTGAATATCTAGATGGGGCTAAGTGTTCTGGAGTCTATTAATGTTCAGTGACCACCCTTATACAAGCTACGCTGGTCACATAGGTGGTATCTATGGTAGTTACATCTATGCCAAGGAAAGCTGAGTGACTATCGGCATGGACACCATTACAGCTGAATGGTAAAACCACCTAGTTGCTGTCATACATCCAATACGTCTGAATGTCTAGGTAGGGCCAAGTGTTCAGGGGACTAGTAAAAGTGGGTGATCTTATAAGCGCTACGCTGGTCACGTTAGTGGTACCCAGCTATTCTACAAACAGATCTTACAATGACTAAATAGAATTTATTGCAATAGAAGAGAAAAACTCCTAAAAAAAACATTTCACCATAGACATTAATACTCTGTAACCTGATACTACCGTGGGGATTTTCTACTTAGATTAAAAAATTTTAGGGGGTGCAATGTGTGGAAAAGATCAGGTGAGCATCTGTGTTATCCATCGGCATAAACACAGCTTGTCATCAAACTTATCCAAGCCCCTGAATGGTAAAACCACCTAGTAATGCTGCGATACATCCAATATGAATATCTGAATATCTAGGTGGGGCTAAGTGTTCAGGACTCTAGTAATGTTCAGTGACCACCCTTACACAAGCTACGCTGGTCACATACTGTAGGTAGTACCCAGCTTTTCTACAAACAGATCTTACAATGACTAAATAGAATTTATTGCCATAGAAGAGAAAAACTCTGAAACACCATTTCACCATAGACATTAATACTCTGTAACCTGATACCACTGTGGGGATTTCCTACTTAGATTTAGAATTTTTACGGGGTGCAATGTGTGGTAAAGATCAGGCGAGCTGTCTCCGTCATCTAGGGCATGCTGGAACTTGTAGTTATGATAAAATAATCATGTGTTTTGCAGTTTCTTTTCAAATATCCATATGAAATCACAGGATCCCCTTGTATGTGCCCCCTCTCTATCCACCAAATACACCGCCATGACAATGCCGGGTAAATCCCCGGACATTAGGTAAATTCTGTCGGGAAAAAAAAACACAGGAAAATTCAGAACCGTGCAACATGAAGAAGACGAACTATGTATCCCTGAGAGGAGATGGGGGATTCACAGACTGCTCTGCAGTGGAAGGGGGGACGAGGAAAGTCATGATTAATACCTATGCCCAAAAGAATCTGCCGACAAGAGAAGGGTTTCAAAGATTCCGATTTCAGGCTGAATGTTCCAAAACTACAACTCCCAGCATGCCCGGACAGCCGTTGGCTGTCCGGGCATGCTGGGAGTTGTAGTTTTGCAACAGCTGGAGGCACTCTGGTTGGGAAACACTGCTTTAGATTCTGCAGTATGACTTTGTCCTAGACCTGGCCGGAAGCCCAATAAGGTCCTAGGGTGAAGCTATGGGGCTCCTGTGCAAAGCCTTTGGCTGTCCGACATGCTGGGAGTTGTAGTTCTGCAACAACTGGTGGCACACCGGTTGGGAAACACTGCTCCATATGAAGTATACAGAATTTTCCATTAAAGTCTATGGACAAAGGTTCACCAGTTCACACACTGGATGAGATATATTAAGCAGCGTGAGCTCAGAGCTATCTTAGAATTGTATTCTTGGTGTATGGGCCACTGGCTGTCCGGGCATGCTGGGAGTTGTAGTTCTGCAACAGGTGGAGGCACCCTGCTTGGAATACACTGATCTATGTGTATGAAGGTCTCTGGACTCTCTGTTGACTCTGGATGTCAGAGGATAGAAGGGTCGGGCAAGTGTCCCCCTACAGAATACATGTACTAGTGTATACAGGGATGGGGAGTGCATGCTGGGAGCTGTAGTTTTGAAACAGTTGGAGGCACACTGATTGGGAAACACTGATCAGTGTGTATCTGTGTGTACGATGGCCTCTCTACTCTCTGTTGACTCTGGATGTCAGAGGAGAGAAGGGTCGGGCAAGTGTCCCCCTGCAGAATACATGTGCTAGTGTATACCGGGATGGGAAGTGCATGCTGGGAGTTGTAGTTTTGCAAGAGCTGGAGGCACCCTAGTTAGGAAACACTGATCTATGTGTACGATGGCCTCTTGATTCTCTGCTGACTCTGGATGTCAGAGGAGAGAAGAGTCGGGCAAGTGTCCCCCTGCAGAATACATGTGCTAGTGTATACGGGAATGGGAAGTGCATGCTAGGAGTTGTAGTTTTACAAGAGCTGGAGGCACACTGATTGGGAAACACTGATCTATGTGTACGATGGCCTTTTGATTCTCTGACGACTCTGGATGTCAGAGGAGAGAAGGGTCGGGCAAGTGCCCCCCTGCTGAATACATTTACTAGTGTATGTGGGGATGGGGAGTGCATGCTGGGAGTTGTAGTTTTGTAAATGTCACAGAAATTCTCACCCACTTAGAGCTGGCTTACAATTCTATTCCTGGTGCATGGGCCTCTGAGTAAATCCAGTGCAGTGTACCCAGGCGGGCATTTTAATAAGGGTGGCATTATTTTAATGGTTTCTCCCAGGGGAGGGGGCATGTGCTCTTAGGGATACCACACATGACACACTGTCCAATTCTTTCATGCAAAACACACACAATAAAGATTTGAAAAAAAAATAAAAAATACAGTAACACGGGGTCACACAAAGACCCCTCCACAGTCATAACAGAGAGACCACCACAGCACGGAGCAGGCGTCACCGGCACGGTAATAATAATACCTGAATCCTTTCTTAGGTAAAGTGTTTCTATCGAGATGCGGATCACTGCAGCAAAGCCAAAAGAGGAGAGAAAACTTCAGAGATAGACAGGAGCCGCGTAAGACGCACACACAGACGTGCAGACTGCGCGGACACCAGGAGCGTGCATAGTGAAGACTCACAACAGTGAGACATGGAGGTGCAAACATGAGATGTTACTTTGGACACTTATTTATAGAGACTGATCAAGGCCCCGAAGCAGGAAGGGGGGGGGGGGGGGGTTGATAAAGTTTCATGACCACCTCAGCTCTGCTACATCTGTTCATAAAGTTTTTTTTTCCACTGGCAAAGATGAGCTCATCCCATAAGGCCGGCCATATACGGGCAAGATCAGATGAAGGTTTAGGGGGGAACTCCGATGATTTCATCAGTAAAACCAGAAGGTCATATCCAAAGCATGGAGGAAAATGATTCTGCAAACTCCAAGCAGCCTTATACCCTATAGATCTATCTAATTGGTCCCTATTCTTTATAAAGGGAAAGCTGATCTACTATTGTCTTCTCTATCTACAGGGGAGGGGAAGGTTGAGTTCCTATTATCTTCTCTATCTACAGGGAGGGGCAGGCTGAACTTCTCTTCTCTTTTTTTTATCTACAGGAAGGGAGAGGCTGAGCTCCTATTGTCTTCTCTCTACAGGGGATGGGGAGGATGAGCTCCTATTGTCTTCTCTATCTACAGGGAAGTTGGAGGCTGAGCTCCTATTGTCTTCTATATCTTTAGGGAGGGGGAGGCTGAGATCCTAGTATCTTCTCTATCTATAGGGAGGGGCAGGCTGAACTCCTCTTGTCTTTTCTATATTCAGGGGAGGGGAGGCTGAGCTCCTATTGCCTTCTCTATCTACAGGGGAGGGGAAGATTGAGTTCCTATTATCTTCTCTATCTAAAGGGAGGGGGAGGCTGAACTCCTCTTCTCTTTTCTATCTACAGAAAGGGGAGGCTGAGCTCCTATTGTCTTCTCTATCTTTAGGGGAGGGGGAGGCTGAGCTCCTATTGTCTTCTCTATCTACAGGGGAGTTGGCGGCTGAGCTCCTATTGTCTTCTATATCTTTAGGGAGGGGAGGCTGAGATCCTATTGTCTTCTCTATCTACAAGGGAGGCAGAGTTCCTTACGTCTTCTCTAAGTACAGGGAGGGGGAGGCCGAGTTCTTATTGTCTTCTTTATCTACATGGAGGGGAAGGCTGAGCTTTAATTGTCTTCTCTATTTAGTGGTATTACATCTCACTGTAATGCTGTACAGACCACTTCCCATCAGGAAGTCTTAGTTTATTTTTACACCTAGTGGCCAGAATGAAAACCACAAGATTACAGGATTATTTTATAATCTACACCAGTGTTTCCCAACCAGTGCACCTCCAGCTGTTGCATAACCAATGGTTTTGCAACAGCTGGAGGCACACTGGATGTGAAACACTGGTGTAGACGGTGAAATAAAAAAATTTGGTAAGAAAAAATCTTACAAAATATAGGTCTTATTCGGATGACACATTCTTTAGAGGTAAGTATATATTAACTAGGGTGTGTACATTTATACATTTATTACACGGTAAGCCTGTTTTTCCTTTATGGGGTATATATTTATTTAGGGGTATACATTTATATGGGGGTATACATTTATATGGGGGTAAGTATATATATGGGGTTATACATTTATATGGGGGTATACATTTATATGGGGGTAGGTATTTATATGGGGTTATACATTTATATGGCGGTATACATTTATATGGCGGTATACATTTATATGGGGGTAGGTATTTATATGGGGTATACATTTATATAGGGGTATACATTTATATGGGGGTATATATTTATATGGGGGTATATATTTATATGGGGTATATATTTATATGGGGTATATATTTATATGGGGTATATATTTATATGCATTTATATGGGGGTATATATTTATATGCATTTATATGGGGGTATATATTTATATTGGGTATATATTTATATGGGGTATATATTTATATGCATTTATATGGGGTATATATTTATATGGGGTATATATTTATATGGGGGTATATATTTATATGCATTTATATGGGGGTATATTTATATGGGGTATATATTTATATGGGGTATATATTTATATGGGGGTATATATTTATATGCATTTATATGGGGGTATATTTATATGGGGTATATATTTATATGGGGGTTATCGGCTGTGCAGGGACAGAAGTTATCTGTATTCTGCACCCCGGGAATGGTGACCTTATGTGACCTGGAAGCTGGGATGACACACGACCTGGCGTCCATCCAACCCCCGAATACAGCCGGCGGGGAAAACACCTCTCACTTATAGGGCGACACGGTTGGGAGGTGGAGGAGTCCTGGCTGAGGAGAAGACAACATTTTTATATTATTATTATTATTATTATTACTAGTTCATAACGTAAATATTTTGTTGTATTTTCTAAACAAGTGAAGATTAATTATTATTTGTTTAAATATTTTAAGAATTTGTTGCAGTAAATAAACAAGTGAAGAATTGTTATTAATACTTGGACACTACAACAAATTCTGGAAATATTAAACCAATAAAAATAATAATCATTCTTCACTTGTTTGGAAACTACAATTTTTTAATTGAAACAAATAATAATAATTCTTGACCTGTTAAGAATCCTTTAAAATTTTAAACAACTAATAATAATAATATTAATAATATAATTTAAATAATAATAATTATATTTTTTTATCTTTCTGAGCATGGCTGGGAGCTGTAGTTCTGCAACCTCTGGAGAGCCAGTAGCTGTCAGGTCACGCAAGGAGGAGTTGTTTTAGAACAGCTAGAGAACTTGCGGCTGTGCGGGCATGCTGGGAGTTGCAGTTTTGCAACAGCTGGAGGCACACTGGTTGGGATGCACTGCACCACTGGGACCCTGGCTGTCTGGCCATGCTGGGAGTTGTAGTTTTGCAACAGCTGGAGGCAAATTTGTTGGGAAAAACTGCACTACCAGGACCCTGGCAGTCCGGGCAGCTAGAGAACTTGCGGCTGTCCGGGCATGCTGGGAGTTGTAGTTTTTCAACAGCTGGAGGCAGATTTGTTGGAAAACACTGCACTACCAGAACCCTGGCTGTCCGGGCATGCTGGGAGTTGTAGTTTAGAAACAGCTGGAGGCACACTGGTTGGGATGCACTGCACTACTGGGACCCTGGCTGTCTAGCCATGCTGGGAGTTGTAGTTGTGCAATAGCTGGAGGCAGATTTGTTGGGAAAAACTGCACTACAAGGACCCTGGCTGTCTGGACATGCTGGGAGTTATAGTTTTGCAACAGCTGGAGGAACACCGGTTTGGAAATACTGACTTAGGGAATAATGTAGTGTAAAATATTTTGACAGTGACCCCAAGACAAGTCATGATGCAGACACACAAGACGGAGCTTGCAGAAAACAGGACGATTGTTGTAAAGCACGTGAAAATGGCGACAAACAAGAGACGTGATGACAGGCTGAGGGACGGACGGGGGAGGGGCGGTGAAGCCGCATGCCACAAAAAAAAAAAAGAAAATCAAGCAAAAAAAGTTTGAGAGTTTGATGACGGCGCGGCCCGGGAATAAGGGAGCAGGAACAGCGCAGGCTGCAGGTGATGGGACACTCAGAGCGACAGACACCGTTACCTGTCCTGCTTCCTGGGGAGGGTGTTTCTGCTGAATTTAGGACTAGCACCAGGGGAGGAGAGAGGGCTACAAAAACGGGGAAGAGGGGGGGGGGACAAATTGTGCAGAAAAAAAAAAAAAACATAATTAGTCAATTATTAAGAAAAATAACAATGAAAAAAAAAAGTTTTAGAATCAATAAAGAAAAATGAAATAAAAAGTATCAAACAGAATATATGTGTATTCACAAGCGTATTCTGAAAAGCTTGGCAACTTAGTTTTAATTCTTCAAGATCTCCGCTTGCTGTCAGTGAATAGGAAAGCTGAATTAATAATTCTGCTGCTGTCTATAAAGAGCACTCACCTCTCGGACATGGCGGTCTTCACGCTATTGGTCCTCACGAAGGCGGATATAGAGTCCTCCCGGGGCGAGGCCGTCAGGGCGCTGGGCGAGTTGTTACTGCTCAGGGATATGTCAATGGACTCACAGCTGGTGTGGAGGCTACTGACCGACTGGTAGCCCAGACCGTCCTTACTGACCGCGGAGGAGCTGCTGGCGTTGGTGCCCCATGTTAGACTATTAGAAGGTGCAGAGTGAGCGGAGCCGGGGCTGGACGCCAGCGGAGACGTGTTCAGATCCATATTTTTACCGTACAGCGGGCTGCTACCCCCGCTGCTTAGGATACCGCTGCCGGAGGGGGAGTCCGGGTGGGACTGGGAGTTTAAGGTGGCGTGGGGGTTGGAGATAATCATTGAGTTTTTCATGTTCTCCGAGGTGGTGACCGGACCTTGTTTATTCGGCTTACCGCCAAAAAGCCTGTGAATGAAAAGGATATAGACATCAAAACACCATCAATGCAGACTGATACAACACAAGTACAACAAAATAGTCATAACACAAAAGGACAACAAAATAATCATAACACAAAAGTACAACAAAATAATCATAAAACAAAAGGACAACAAAATAATCATAAAACAAAAGTACAACAAAAAAATCGTAACACAAAAGGACAACAAAATAATCATAACACAAAAGTACAACAAAATAATCATAACACAAAAGTACAACAAAATAATCATAACACAAAAGTACAACAAAATAGTCATAACACAAAAGGACAACAAAATAATCATAACACAAAAGGACAACAAAATAATCATAACACAAAAGGACAACAAAATAATCATAAAACAAAAGGACAACAAAATAATCATAAAACAAAAGGACAACAAAATAATCATAAAACAAAAGGACAACAAAATAATCATAACACAAAAGGACAACAAAATAATCATAAAACAAAAGGACAACAAAATAATCATAAAACAAAAGGACAACAAAATAATCATAACACAAAAGGACAACAAAATAATCATAAAACAAAAGGACAACAAAATAATCATAACACAAAAGTACAACAAAAAAATCATAAATTTAAATTCTGTGCAAAAATGAATATATACCTATATATAAGTATTTTCACTTTCTAGCCTCATAGTGTTGTGGCCACAGGGAGGAGAAGCCTGTATCTTGTAACCCCCCCCCCCCCCTTTCAATCATGTCCCCATTGAACCTACTTATTGTTTTTTCCTTTGGCAGGTACTTTGGGGAACATTTATCAATGTTGGTGTAAGGTAGAATATTTTTTTTCCATGTTTGCACAGTTGCTCAAAATTTACCAAAAAGGTGAACAGGACTTTAATTTTAGAGACCAGTGAGCTGCAGAGATTGGTTTAAGCCAGTGTTTCCCAACCAGGGTGCCTCCAGATGTTGCAAAACTACAACTCTCAGCATGCGTCCCCTCCCCCCAGACTCCTGTCCCCTCCCTCCAGACTCCTGTTTTCCTCCAGACCCCTTTGTCCCCTCCCTCTAGACTCCGTCCCCTCCCTCCAGACTCCTAAGCCCCCTCCTCCAGATTCATCTGTTTCTTCCTCCAGACTCCTCTGTCCCCTCCCTCCAGAGTCCTCTGTCCCCTCCCTCCAGACCCCTCTGTCCCCTCCCTCCAGACCCCTCTGTCCCCTCCCTCCAGACCCCTCTGTCCACTCCCTCCAGACCCCTCTGTCCACTCCCTTCAGACCCCTCTGTCCACTCCCTCCAGACCCCTCTGTCCCCTCCCTTCAGACTCCTAAGCCCCCTCCTCCAGATTCATCTGTTTCTTCCTCCAGACTCCTCTCTACCCTCAATATTCCTCTGCTCCTACTCAAGACTTAAAAATCCAACTGCTCAATTCTTTATTTCCCTAACATTCTGTTTCCCAACCAGGGTGCCTCCAGCTGTTGCAAAACTACAACTCCCAGCATGCCCAGACAGCCGAAGGCTGTCCGGGCATGCTGGGAGTTGTAGTTTTGCAACAGCTGCAGACACCCTGGTTGGGAAACATTGGCTTACGCAGTGCTGCTATAGAGAAACATTAAGGAGGTCTTCCAGATTTTACAAAGCAGAAACAGCGCCACTCTTGTCCTTCAGGTCGTATGTGATATGGCAGTATTTCCATTGAAGTAAATGGAGCGGAGTTGTAATACCATACACAATGTGAGAACAAGTGTGGCGCAGCACCCTGGAGGCACCCTGGTAGGGAAACACTGATTTGAGCTTTATGCTCTAGCATCTGACACTTTTGTACATGTCCTATTAGGTGGCGTAGGTTTGCGCAAAAAAGTAGGCTTTGCGTAAAAAATAAAACACTTCTAAAGTTACCGGTAATTTGCGCAAACTATAAATACAGCTCCACTGCAAAAAGTGGGGTACGGTGCACCAAACAGTAGACAACTTTGAAAGACGTTCTACCTAAAATTGCGCAAAAGAAAAAAATGCGCAAAATTTGCAGGGACATTTAGAACATTGAAGTGGTGTAAAGCTAATGATAAATGTCCCCCCACTGGGGGAGATTTTTCAAAACCTGTGCAGAGGAAAAGTTTTCCATAGCAACCAATCAGATCGCTGCTTTCATTTTGCAGAGGCCTTTTCAAAAATGAAAGAAGAAATGTGATTGGTTGCTATGGACAACTAATCAGCTTTTTCTCTGCAATGGTTTTGATAAGTCTCCCCCATTGTGTCTATTTTGCTTGTATTTCCAACAATTGGTCCCCTGATGAACCCCACATTACTCTGGTTGTACATACTATGCTGGAGGGGGGTGGGGAAACATGTTGGGAAGAAAAGTAAAAATTTACAAATATGAGACTGTGGACATCGCATAAAAAATGTGTCTCTGACAAATGTTCACAGCAGCACAGAGGATTTCTCAAGATCTTGTGAGAGGTCACAGTGGTGCACCTGGAAGGAGCAGGGTCCTCAGCAGCACAGAGTATTTTAGGAAAGTAACGTGCTAATCTCGTGGCAGGTTACAGGCGGAGAGTTTTATAGGGAAGGAGCCAGCTGCCAAGCAGCATAGTGTATTTTAGAAGTGGGTAAAACTTTTTTTTTTTAAATGAACTGGTGCCGGAAAGTTAAACAGATTTGTAAATTACTTCTATTAAAACATCTTCATCCTTTCAGCACTTATTAGCAGCTGTATGCTACAGAGGAAATTCTATTCTTTTTGAATTTATTTTCTGTCTTGTCCACAGTGCTCTCTGCTGACACCTCTATCCGTGTTAGGAACTGTCCAGAGCAGCATAGGTTTGCTATGAGGATTTTCTTCCTGCTCTGGACAATTCCTGATACGGGCATCAGGTGTCAGCAGAGAGCACTGTGGAAAAGACAAAAAAAGAGATTCAAAAAGAAAAGAATTTCCTCTGTAGCATACAGCTGCTAATAAATACTGAAAGGATTACAATTTTTAAACAGAAGTAATTCACAAATCTGTTAAACTTTCTGACACCAGTTGATAAAAAAAAAAAATGTTTTCCACCGGAGTACCCCTTTAAATAGTGGAAGGAGTCGGCCCTACAGCAGAGTATTTTAGGGATTTGCCCATAGCAACCAATCACAGTTCAACATTAACTTGAGCTGTGATTGGTTGCTATGGAGAAATCACTGTGTAGTCAGCTAGAGACAGCTCAGCAATCAGGTCACATGTCTGACAACTGGGAGATGCTTTAAGGGGTACTCCACCCCTAGACATCTTATCCCCTATCCAAAGAATAGGGGATAAGATGTCTGATCGCGGGTGGTCCCGCTGCTGGGGACCATTGCGATCTCAGCAGCAGCACCCCAGACATCCGGTGCACGGAGCGATCTTCGCTCCGTGCAGGATGACTGACGATGCAGGGCGGAGGCTCGTGACATCACGGTCCGCTTGTGATGTCACTGCCACGCCCCCTCAATGCAAGTCTATGGGAGGGGGCGTGACGTCCGTCACGCCCCCTCCCATAGACTTGCATTGAGGGGGCGTGGCAGTGACATCACAAGCGGAGTGTCATGAGGCTCCGCCGCTACACCCAATGCTCTAAACAAAGCTCTGAACCGTGTTCAGACATCTTATCCCCTATCCTTTAGATAGGGAATAAGATGGCTAGGGGCAGAGTACCCCTTTAAAGGGGTACTGTGCTGCTAGACATCATATCCTCTATCCAAAGGATCTCCCGTAGCACCTGGTGTTATAAACAAACGCAAGGTTCCTGCAGCAGTGGTCGTGACGTCTTGGCCACGCCCCCTCCATTCAGGTCTATGGGAGAGGGCGTGTAACCGACATAGACATAAATGGAGGGGGCATGGCGGGACATCACGACCATTGCCTCCAGCTCTGAGCGTTCTGTAAAAAACGTAAAGAACGCTGGAGTGCCCCTTTAACTGTTCTCTGTTTCCTATAGCGACCAGCAGGATTTGACAGCAGCTTTGCATAGGAAAGGGGAAAAAAAAACGTAAAATAACTCTAAACCTATAGAAAACAAGCAGAGATGCAGACGTCAGATGTAAATAGTATGATTCTGTAACAGTGAAGATGTCGTGCTGAACTCCGTACCTGCGCAGTGTGGGGGACGACACATCGGGATACTTGCTCCCTTGTTGGCGGGCGCCATTGGAGACGCCCTGTGATGCCGGGTTCATCTTAATGGAGTTACCGGAGGCGACGCTCTCGTTGTCTGATGAAATCCCTTTTTCGCGGTCGGTTTGGTTCATCAGTCCAGACACAGAATTGTTCAGAGTCATCTTGCTGGTCTCTCTCATTTTGGGGACAGGCAGACCGGCTGACTTGCTGCTGATATTGGAGTCAATGCTGCTGGTGCTGGAGCGATTACCGGTGCCGCTGCGTGACTTGCTGGGACGCGGTAAACTGCGGTACTGGAGATTGGTTCTGGCACTGAGCTGCAGGTATCCGTCATCATTGTGCGATCCATCCACACTGGCCTTCCGGTTGTTGGAGGACCTGCCCATGAGGCCGGAAGACTTTGGCATTTTACCTAGCGTGGCTGAGCCGCTGGTGATGGTTGCCCCGCTGGTGGTGATTATAGGCATGCCAACCACCGTGCTCCCTGGCTTCTTAAACCCAAAGGTATTGGTGTTGGCCGTGATTGTCCTAGAGGAATTGCTCAGGCATTTCTTGGTCTCGTCCCCACTGCTGCGACCTGCATCTGACGGCGAGCGCTTCACCTGGCCGCACTTAGGAGACAGTCGTCCTTTCTCTGATACTTTTGCATCATCTGTTTTTCCTGGTGAAAAAAAAAGGCAAAAATAATAAACCAATGAGCAATAGAAGAAAATAAGATAATATAGATACTGGCCTGTATTATTCCCCAGTGCTGTACTCACTATTCTGCTGGTGGGGTCACTGTGTACATACATTACATTACTTATCCTGTACTGATCCTGAGTTATATCCTGTATTATACTCCAGAGCTGTACTCACTATTCTGCTGGTGATGTCACTGTGTACATACATTACATTACGTATCCTGTACTGATCCTGAGTTATATCCTGTATTATACCCCAGAGCTGCACTCACTATTCTGCCGGTGAGATCACTGTGTATATACATTACATTACTTATCCTGTACTGATCCTGAGTTATATCCTGTATTATACCCCAGAGCTGTACTCACTATTCTGCTGGTGAGGTCACTGTGTACATATATTACATTACTTATCCTGTACTGATCCTGAGTTATATCCTGTATTATACTCCAGAGCTGCACTCACTATTCTGCTGGTGAGGTCACTGTGTACATACATTACATTACTTATCCTGTACTGATCCTGAGTTATATCCTGTATTATACCCCAGAGCTGTACTCACTATTCTGCTGGTGAGGTCACTGTGTACATACATTACATTACTTATCCTGTACTGATCCTGAGTTATATCCTGTATTATACTCCAGAGCTGTACTCACTATTCTGCTGGTTAGGTCACTGTGTACATATATTACATTACTTATCCTGTACTGATCCTGAGTTATATCCGGTATTATACCCCAGAGCTGTACTCACTATTCTGCTGGTGAGGTCACTGTGTACATACATTACATTACTTATCCTGTACTGATCCTGAGTTATATCCTGTATTATACCCCAGAGCTGTACTCACTATTCTGCTGGTGAGGTCACTGTGTACATACATTACATTACTTATCCTGTACTGATCCTGAGTTATATCCTGTATTATACTCCAGAGCTGTACTCACTATTCTGCTGGTTAGGTCACTGTGTACATATATTACATTACTTATCCTGTACTGATCCTGAGTTATATCCGGTATTATACCCCAGAGCTGTACTCACTATTCTGCTGGTGAGGTCACTGTGTACATACATTACTTATCCTGTACTGATCCTGAGTTATATCCTGTATTATACCCCAGAGCTGTACTCACTATTCTGCTGGTGAGATCACTGTGTACATACATTACATTACTTATCCTGTACTGATCCTGAGTTATATCGTGTATTATAGACCTGTGATGTTCTTGGTCATCCTACCTGTCCCTGGTGTCTTCAGAGCTCCTGTGGTGGACTTGGTGCGGGGGCTCGTGATGCCCATCTGAGCAGTCATTCCCCTCCTCCAGGATCCTGTCTGGGATATGACCGTGTTCTTCCTTCCCGAGTTGCTTTTATCGGACTCGTCAGACAGGTCTGAGGGATTCTTCCTCCATTTAGACTCCATCTTCACTCCGTCGACATCCGATCTCTTCAAGTCATCGCCGGTCCAGAGTTGGTTGCGGTCGATCTGTAGATGTTTTTCTGTGTCGGTCTATAAAGGAGACATGAAAAAGATGTTATAAACATGGAATCTCTGCACAATGTGGTCAATACGTTTTGGCCAGTGAAGGGGGTTTTCCTTATTTTTGGGATCGGTTTCCTAAGTATTCGCTCATACCCAGTTCTCTTCCTGGGACCTCCAGCGATCAGATGAGATCTTATTGGGGGGTTTCATTTCCCAGCAGTGCCACCACAGGTCAAAAGAAACATAACTGTTCCCACTTAAATCAATGAGCTGTTTACAGAATGTACAGACAAGCTGGATCCTCCGCTCTTAATCGGGAAACCCCATAGTAGCTTTCAACTTTTAAAAAGCTGAGACAGTGTAGGATGCAATGAACCCTAAAATGTGCAGCTTCCTTAACATAATTGATGAAACCCTGCTGAGGAGTGTGTTGAGATCATCAGGTTGAAATCAGAAATCCCATTTAACCTTACACCCATAAACTTCTCCCATAGTAGCTGCTTGTGAAAACAATGGGAAATGTAGTCTGACCACACCAGCGTCATGAGGCTCCAGGTACTAGCAGACGTTAGTGAATTATCTGGTGCCCAGGAAAAGACCCAGACCATGTTTCCCAACCAGTGTGCCCCTGGTTGTTGCAAAACTACAACTCCCAGGATGCTCGGACAGCCTTTGGCTGTCCGGGCATGCTGGGAGTTGTAGTTTTGCAACAGCCTTAAGTGCACTGGTTGAAAAACACTGACCTTTGTGCATAGTGGCCCCTCAACTCTGTGTCGACTATGGATGTCAGAGGAAAGAAGGGTCGGGCAAGTGTCCCCCTGCAAAAATATATGTGCTAGTTTATTCGGGGATAGGGAGTGCATGCTGGGAGTTGTAGTTTTGCAACAGTTGAAAGCACACTGGTTGGGAAACATTGATCTTTGGGCACAATGGCCTCTCAACTCTGTGTCAACTATAGATGTCAGAGGAAAGAAGGGTCGGGCAAGTGTCCCCCTGCAAAATACATTTGCTAGTTTATTCGGGGATGCGGTGATGCAGAGTGCACGCTGAGAGTTGTAGTTTTGCAACAGCTGAAAGCATCCTGGAAACACTGATCTATGTGTACGATGGCCTCTCGACTCTCTATTGACTCTGAATATCAGAGGAGAGATCGGTCGGGCAAGTGTTCATCTGCAAATTAAGTGTTCTAATGTATACAGGGATGGGGAGTGCATGCTGGGAGTTGTGTTTTTGCTACAGCTGGAGGCACAAAGGATAGGAAACAGTGATCTAGGTCCTCTAGGACAGAGATAATTCAAAAGCAGTGACTGTTGAATGTTCATTGCCAAGGGCGGTCATGTAGCACGGGATTCTGCCGTTACTATACAGTGCACCTTTGTGTTCCTGGATTTCCTTTTTTATGCTCAGTAAAGGAGTCGGTTGTTTTGCTGTTTCTATAAACAAGACTACTGTAATACAGCTGACTGCCGTTACATTGACATGACAGATGTTACTGGGGGGCATAGAGCAGATAACGGTATCAGAACCTGAGAGTGAGTGCACACTAAGCCCGGGCAGTCAGACCCCATGCCGGCTCCGTATGGTTGGATGAGTCTCGGCAGACATTGCCGGATCTTATTGTATAACTTAGATAAAACACCACAGTGGAACTTTGCAAATTTTTCGGAGCAGCGTTCCTTTACCGTCATCTACGTTCGTCGCAGATGATATTGAAAAACAAAAACGTTGACACATCCCAGTGGAAGCTGGACTTGTTTCCACAACAATGTGGGATAAGAATGCTCGCCCCAAAATACCTGTGTGCTTACACATAACATACCGAAATGAAGAATAACCTACATACCGCAATCCACAGTGAGCCTGAAATGATAAGTGCTGCTCTGTGGTTGGCAGTAATGGCAGTAGGCAGCATTATGTGGCGGCACTAGGAGCTACAATGAGTCTGGTTCAGTGTGGCAGCTATCATGGGTAATACTACGGCCGCCGAGTCTACGATAACGAGAGGTTTGTAAGATGTGCAAGGGATCAGGCCCCATGAACCTGTCCTTACATCCTATGCCTGGAGAGGATATTCATTTTACATTGAGTCCCAGGCAACAGAAAATATAGAAGCCCCTATACACACTATAGGAAAGCTGGGTGGGAAGAGGCATAGGACGATATCAGGGGAATAAAGACATAGCAGAGGAGTCTGGAGGGAGGGGACAGAGGAGTCTGGAGGGAGGGGACAGAGGAGTCTGGAGGAGGGGACAGAGGAGTCTGGAGGGAGGGGACAGAGGAGTCTGGAGGGAGGGGACAGAGGAGTCTGGAGGAGGAGGGCAGAGGAGTCTGGAGGAGGAGGAGGACAGAGGAGTCTGGAGGAAGGGGACAGAGGAGTCTGGAGGGAGGGGACAGAGGAGTCTGGAGGGAGGGGACAGAGGAGTCTGGAGGGAGGGGACAGAGGAGTCTGGAGGGAGGGGACAGAGGAGTCTGGAGGGAGGGGACAGAGGAGTCTGGAGGAGGAGGGCTGGAGGAGGAGGAGGAGGAGGACAGAGGAGTCTGGAGGAGGAGGAGGACAGAGGAGTCTGGAGGAAGGGGACAGAGGAGTCTGGATGGTACAGAGTAGTCTGGAGGAGGAGGGCAGAGGAGTCCGGAGGAGGACAGATGGGTCTGAAGGAGGAGGAGAGGGGAGTCTGGAAGAGGAGGACAGAGGAGTCTGGAGAGAGGGGACAGAGGAGTCTGAAGGAGGAGGACAGAGGAGTCTGGAGAGAGGGGACAGAGGAGTCTGGAGGAGGAGGAGGACAGAGGAGTCTGGAGGAGGACAGAGGAGTCTGGAGGAGGAGGAGGACAGAGGAGTCTGGAGGAGGAGGAGGACAGAGGAGTCTGGAGGAGGAGGAGGACAGAGGAGTCTGGAGGAGGAGGAGGACAGAGGAGTCTGGAGGAGGAGGAGGACAGAGGAGTCTGGAGGAGGAGGAGGACAGAGGAGTCTGGAGGAGGACAGAGGAGTCTGGAGGAGGAGGACAGAGGAGTCTGGAGGAGGAGGAGGAGGAGGACAGAGGAGTCTGGAGGAGGAGGACGACAGAGGAGTCTGGAGGAGGAGGACGACAGAGGAGTCTGGAGGAGGAGGACGACAGAGGAGTCTGGAGGAGCAGGAGGACAGAGGAGTCTGGAGGAGGACAGAGGAGTCTGGAGGAGGACAGAGGAGTCTGGAGGAGGAGGAGGACAGAGAGTCTGGAGGACAGAGGAGTCTTGAGGAGGAGGAGGACAGAGGATTCTGGAGGAGGAGGAGGACAGAGGATTCTGGAGGAGGAGGAGGACAGAGGAGTCTGGAGGAGGAGGAGGAGGAGGACAGAGGAGTCTGGAGGAGGAGGAGGAGGACAGAGGAGTCTGGAGGAGGAGGAGGACAGAGGAGTCTGGAGGAGGAGGAGGACAGAGGAATCTGGAGGGAGGAGACAGGGAAGTCTGGAAGGAGGAAACAGAGGAGTCTGGAAGGAGGGGATGGAGGAGCTTGGAGGGAGGGGACAGAGGAGTCTGGAGGGAGGAGACAGGGAAGTCTGGAAGGAGGGGACAGAGGGGCCTTGATACTGTGACATACAAACCTGCTATCATCAGTAACGTATAGACGTCTATAGCAAAGGAGCCTGTGCTTTTAACCATTTATTATACTCCCCATAATGGTTATAAATAAAAGTTACATTCTACTTTAACACATGAGAAGGCGTTAGTGACCCTACGGGTTATTGTTGGATGTGCAGCAGCGGTTGATTTTCCTTCTCCCCTTGACAATACATGTACTCTCAGCCCAGCCAAGTGTGTGTGTACTGGAGATGGTGGAGGAGCAGCCATCACCGGAGGGGCTAGAATACAGTTCAGGAGAGAAGTGAGAATCCTCCATGACAAAGCGCAGGGTTAGAGGATCACGGAAGGATTCTCACTCCCCAGAGCATTGAGGTCATTGTCTTATATTCCCAGATAATTCTGAATCCACCCTGACCCCGGAGTATAATGTATCCACGCAGAAGGCGGAAATCTCCGGGAGAAGAAAGAAAGTGAGAGAATTCTATCCGCCCCGGATCAGTGGGGATTCAGAGATGAAGTGTGAACTCCTGGAACTATGGGTAATATCTCTACATCATCCTGCAGAGTCACAGCCGGGATCAGCAGATCATCAACCGCATCCTATACAGTCGCTTCCCTTAAAGCAGTGGTGTCCAAACTGCGGCCCTCCAGATGTGGAAAAACTACAACTCCCAGCATGCCCAGACAGCCGTTGGCTGTCCGGGCATGCTGGGAGTTGTAGTTTTGCAACATCTGGAGGGTCGCAGTTTGGACACCAGTGCCTTAAAGGAATATTCCAGATGTGACCGGACTAAGTGCTTTGTCTGGAGTGGTCCCTAATGTTTATCAACCCTTGAAGACAACCCCCCCCCCCCCCTCCCTGTGGGTGATCAGGACCGTACCTGCACATCCAGGTTCTTCCGGGAGGACGCTGGCGTGTTGGCGTATGAGCTGATGGAGGAGCTGGTGTTGATGTCATCTGTGCTCAGGTTGTCAATGGTGTCGCTGATCCCGCTGCTCACCGAACTGCTGTCATCCCAACTGGAAGAGATAAAACTGTCTGTTACCAGGCTGTGCCAACATATACCCCATGGGACATAGAAGACAGTTATACCTCCAGAACCCCTATACACATAGACATGGGCTTGGGCGAGCAAGAATGTTTTTTCAGTGCAGAGTCAGCTGCTGCCAGATATCTCTGTCCTCCTTCTCCAGACTCTTCTGTCCCCTACAGACCCCATTGTCAACTCCAGACTCCTCTGTCCTCCAGAATCCTCCTCAGACATTTGTGTCCCCTCCCTCCAGACCCCTCTGTCCCCTCCCTCCAGACTTCTCTGTCCCCTCCTCCAGACTTCTGTCCCCTCCTTCCAGACCCCTCTGTCCCCTCCCTCCAGACCCCTCTGTCTCCTCCTCCTCCAGACTCCTCTGTCCCCTCCTCCAGACTTCTGTCCCCTCCTTCCAGACCCCTCTGTCCCCTCCCTCCAGACCCCTCCGTCCCCTCCCTCCAGACTCCTCTGTCCCCTCCATTCAGACCCTTTTGTCCTACTTCTCCAGATTCTTCTATCCTCCTCCAGACCCCTCTGTCTCCTCCCTCCAGACTCCTCTGTCCCCTCCCTCCAGACCCCTCTGTCCCCTCCCTCCATACCCCTCTGTCCCCTCCCTCAAGACCCCTCTGTCCCCTCCTCCAGACCCCTCTGTCCCCTCCCTCCAGACCCCTCTGTCCCCTCCCTCCAGACTCCTCTGTCTCCTCCCTCCAGATTCCTCTGTCTCCTCCCTCCAGACTCCTCTGTCCCCTCCCTCCAGACTCCTCTGTCCCCTCCCTCCAGACCCCTCTGTCCCCTCCCTCCAGACTCCTCTGTCCCCTCCCTCCAGACTCCTCTGTCCCCTCCCCCAGACCCCTTTGTCCCCTCCCTCCAGACTCCTCTGTCCCTTCCTCCAGACCCCTTTGTCCCCTCCCTCCAGACTCCTCTATCTCCTTCAGACTCCTAAGCCCCCTCCTCCAGACTCCTCTATCTCCTCCAGACTCCTCTCTACCCTTAATATTCCTCTGCTCCTCCTCAAGACTTCTCTGTTGAGCAAAAAGATCAGACATCTTGAAATCCAACTGCTCAATTCTTTATTTCCCTAACATACTGTTTCCCAACTAGGGTGCCTCAAGCTGTTGCAAAACTACAACTCCCAGCATGCCCGGACAGCCGAAGGCTGTCCGGGCATGCTGGGAGTTGTAGTTTTGCAACACTGGAGGCACCCTGGTTGGGAAACACTGCCCTAACACTTGCCATATGAGGAGAGTAGTGACACCCCATACATACTATATGGTCAGAGTTTTCAGTCACCTTAACCCTAAAGCCTGGCGCTAATAATAGTATAGAAGTGTTAGAATAGGTGCGGCTAAAATCAGTGACCTCTATGGGTGCAAATGATTTCGGAGGGTCTCAGAGATATGTGACATAAAGTAGTGATCGCTGTCACACTCTACTGCTGAAATGGATGATAACCGGGAACAATGGCTTGTAGTGACTCCTCAGAAAGAAATGGCTGATAACAGGAAACAGTAGAGAGGAAAGAGACTTCAGGTTTGGCCTTTTCATGGTTATTGACTAAAAGTTACAGTAACAACATAAAAGCACATAAAGTGTAAACATAAACACAGTATACAGCTCTTCAGGTTTAGAGTATACAAGGACACTGAAGATGAAAAGTGACTTGGTCTTTCAGCATGACAATGATCCCAAACACACCGCCCGGCCAACGAAGGAGTGGCTTCATAAGAAGCATTTCAAGGTCCTGTAGTGGCCTAGTCAGTCTCCAGATCTCAACTCCATAGAAAACCTTTGGAAGAAGTTGAAAGTCTGCATTGCCCAGCGACAGCCCCAAAACATCACTGCTCTAGAGGAGATCTGCATGGAGGAATGGGCCAAAATACCAGCAACAATGTGTGAAAACCTTATGAAAACTTACAGAAAACATTTGACCTCTGTCATTGCCAACAAAGGGGATATAACTAAGTATTGAGATGAACTTTTGTTATTGACCAAATACTTATTTTCCACCATAATTTTGCAAATAAATTCTTAAAAAATCAGACAATGTGATTTTATGGATTTTTTCTCATTCTGTCTCTCATAGTTGAGGTTATAACCTATGATGATAATTACAGGACACTCATCTTTATAAGGGGGAGAACGTGTACAATTGGTGGCTGACTAAATACTTTTTTGCTCTCCTGGTTTATACCTATCAGGCCTTTATACTCCAGGGTGGTCCTGGGCCCCAGACCCCATCTATCCTCCTCTATCCTACACTCCCCAGGCCCAGGTTTCTCAAGGATCTGGTACTGTAAGAGAATCATCCCCCCGGCTCCTACCCCAGACGCTAATCTCACATTCCAGCCGCACTATTTTGGGCACTGCCCTGTTTATACTGTAAATTCCCTGGAACGCTCACATCTATTTGCTGCAAGTGTGGGCAGCGCCAATGACCCAGAAACAACCCAGAGAAAACCGGACCAGGACGGGGGGCGAACACTGGGCAAGGGAGCTAATCTGACAGCTACATCCTAACCAAAGCGTATCAAACCTCTGTATCTAAATCATCAGACTCCAAATTTTCACTATTCAGCTGTCAGAGCATGCTGGGAGTAGTAGTTTCATGAAAGCTAGAAAAATCATCCATGCTTTTCAAGGCATGCTGGGAGTTGTAGTTTCACCATAGCTGGAAAGTCACAGATTGGAGAACACGGTATTGTAATATATGAATTAAATGTCTTCACTCTCCTCTTATACAAAAGTATATTTATTTGGAATAATACAGATACATTTCCATAGCTTTCAAAAAGGTGGAAATGACCTCCCTAAGTGTCCAGATCAGTGTTTCCCGACCAGGGTGCCTCCAGCTGTTGCAAAACGACAACTCCCAACATGCCTGACATCTCTTGATGAACTACAAGTCCCAGCTATAGCTACATGCTCAGCAAATACAGGGATCTTCATAGAAAGATATAGACAACCTGAGGCTCTCTAGATGAACTACAAGTCCCAGCTACAACTGCATGCTCAGTATGGAAAGATATAGGCCTCAGTGGTCTTCAAGCTGTTGCAAAACTACAACTCCCAGCATTCACTCCCCATCCCTGCATACACTCATACATGTATTCTGCAGGGGGACACTTGTCCAACCCTTCTCTCCTCTGACATCCAGAGTCAACAATGAGTTGAGAGGCCATCGTACACATATAGATCAATGTTTCCTAACCAGTGTACCTCCAGCTGTTGCAAAACTACAACTCCCAGCATGCACTCCCCATCCCTGCATACACTCATACATGTATTCTGCAGGGGGACACTTGTCCAACCCTTCTCTCCTCTGACATCCAGAGTCAACAATGAGTTGAGAGGCCATCGCACACAGAGATCAATGTTTCCTAACCAGTGTGCCTCCAGCTGTTGCAAAACTACTAACCAGTGTGCCTCCAGCTGTTGCAAAACTACAACTTCCAGCATGCCCGGACAGCCGTTGGCTGTCCGGGCATGCTGGGAGTTGTAGTTTTGCAACGGCTAGAGGCACCCTGGTTGGTAAACACACGTCCAGATCTTTTATCCCGGATATCATTGTCTCTCCCAATACACGTGGATGCTCGGCCCAGCCAGGCGTTCATGCTATTTCAGTGGAAAGAGGTGTCTGGCAGCGGCTTATCTCCCCAAGAAAAAATAAATTAATAGACAGCAGGAAAACAACATGAGACAGAAGGCCCCCATATACATACAGATTGTAACCAGATCAATGGGTTCCGCCGACACAACACATACCAGCATAAAGAAGACTACATCTGATCTATTGAATCCTACAGGCAGGTAGTACTATAGCGGTAGAATATGTTGGAATACATGATTGACGGTATATCCCAATGTATACTGCCGAAATATGAAGTGAACAGTTAATATCATAAACAAATAGAATAAATTGTAGCAAATCTCTTCAGTCAAATCATGTACAGTGCTAAAAGATGCAAAAAAACAAATAAAAAATGTATAAAATATATATATAAATTTATATTTATATATATATATATTTATTTATATAAATATATATTTACATATATATATATATATATATATAAAAATATATATATATATATATATAAAATATATATATATATATATAAAAAAAAAAAATATATATATATATATATAAAAAATATATATATATATATATACATATATATATATTTATTTAATAGTTTTTTTTGCATCTTTTAGTACTGTACATGATCTGACAACAGACGGATGTGAGCGGAAGACGATCTAAAAGAAGCGTAGATGAGCCGTGTCGGTACGCCTGGATTACTCAGCAGAAGGTCAGGGATCCACTTCCACACCAGAACCCGTCCGGCCCAGATGGTAATATGGGGGGGGGGGTTAATCACCTGCGGTCAGCAGTCCCCCCTTTGCGATGAGCCCTTGCAAGCTCCCGGCAATCCACAGACCCTATTAATTACACCCCGGCTAGCTGGAAGAACTTGTTTTAGGGCAATTGTAGGAGACAATGCTTCTTCCTATGGAGCTTCTATGGCTGCAGGGGGATGTGATAAAGAGGAGGTAGTCCTGGGGGGGAGGGGAGGCCGAGCTAACAGGATTAAGGTGAAAAGGAGCGAGAAAAAAAAGAGAATTAACACATGCCTCTCTGGCCCTGGGAAGGGGGTTATACCACAGGTTAGTTCCCCCCCTAAAAAAAAACTAAAAATCCCAAAATAGATCCTTTCCCCCCTTCTCATATGATCACAATACACTGAGGATGCAAAGTGGCAGTTACATTGCAGGTACCTTGTTTTGATTTCAAATTTGAGATCAAAATTTCAAAAACAACAAAATTGCAACAACGTAACAAAGCTGCAGTCTCACAACTGTCCATTTTGAAATAACAAACTTGCAACAATGTAACAAAGCTGCGGTCTTCAAACTGTGGATTTTCAAATAAACTGGTAACAATGTAATGCGGTCTACAAACTGTCAATTTTTAAACAACAAAAATGCAACAATGTAACAAAGCTGAAGTCTCCCAAGTGTCCATATTGAAATAACAAACTTGCAACAATGTAACAAAGCTGCGGTCTTCAAACTGTGGATTTTCAAATAACAAACTGGTAACAATGTAATGCGGTCTACAAACTGTCAATTTTTAAACAACAAAAATGCAACAATGTAACAAAGCTGCAGTCTACAAACTGTAAGTTAAAAAATAAATAAAAAATTTGCAACAATGTAACAAAGCTGCGATCTACAAACTGTCGATATTGAAATAACCAGATTGCAACAATGTAACTTCAAATAACAAACTTGCAACCAATGTAACAACGCAGTGGTCTCCAGATGGTGCGAAACTCCAAATGCTGCAAAAACTACAACTCCCAGCATGCCCGGACAGCCGTTGGCTGTCCGGGCATGCTGGGAGTTGTAGTTTTGCAACCAGTTTGGAGGCCACAGCTCTTTAGAATTTCTCCAGGTTTTAGATAAGTCTCTTTTCACCTTCTTTGAAGGTCATAAAAAAAAAAAAAAGTTGGCGTTGAGCAAGGTGAAGAGTCGTGAAAAAAATTGCGCAACCCCCCCCAAAAAAAAACCCCAAACGAAGTAGATTCTATGTAAAGTTCTTCCATCTCACATAGGACACTGACAGTAAGGACTCACCTCTTGGTCCTGAGGTTTCCGCTCCATCGTATGGTTCGGTTCTGCAGTCCAGGGCGGACGGTCCCGGACATGGACGCCTCACGTAACGCGCCCGATGGTGACACCTTCATTGAGGACAGGGCTTCCTGAGTGCACTCATATCCTCCGGAGCACATGTAAGGAGCCCTGACAATCACTGGAAGTCTCACAAGTAAAGAACTGGCACTTCAGAAGTCTCAGGGAAACTGATCTCACAGGCCATTAACCCCTGACGTGCCGCCGGCACAGACCGAGCAGTAAGAAAAGCAAACTGCTCGCAGGTCTGGGAATTTTCCTAAGCAAATATTGAATGTGGAGCAGCATTGGGGAGGCAAACAAAACATGTCGGGTCCCTGTGTCCCCGGGAAGATATCAGGGTTAGAACTACAAAGCTCAGCAAATACAGGGATCTGAATGGAAGGATATAGGAAGTCTAGATGAACTACAAGTCCCAGCTATAACTACAATGCTCAGCAAATACAGGGGTCTGCATGGAAGGATATAGGAACTCTAGATAAACTACAAGTCCCAGCTATAACTACAATGCTCAGCAAATACAGGGATCTGCATGGAAGGATATAGGAACTCTAGATGAACTACAAGTCCCAGCTATCACTACAATGTTCAGCAAATACAGGGATCTGCATGGAAGGATATAGGAACTCTAGATGAACTACAAGTCCCAGCTATAACTACATGCTCAGCAAATACAGGGGATCTGCATGGAAGGATATAGGAACTCTAGGTGAACTACAAGTCCCAGCTATAACTACAATGTTCAGCAAATACAGGGATCTGCATGGAAGGATATAGGAACTCTAGGTGAACTACAAGTCCCAGCTATAACTACAATGTTCAGCAAATAGAGGGATCTGCATGGAAGGATATAGGAACTCTAGATGAACTACAAGTCCCAGCTATAACTACATGCTCAGCAAATACAGGAGATCTGCATGGAAGGATATAGGAACTCTAGATGAACTACAAGTCCCAGCTATAACTACAATGTTCAGCAAACACAGGGGTCTGCATGGAAGGATATAGGAACTCTAGGTGAACTACAAGTCCCAGCTATAACGACGTGCTCAGCAAATAGAGCAATCTATATGGAAGGATATAGGAACTCTAGATGAACTACAAGTCCCAGCTATAACAACTTGCTCAGCAAATACAGGGGTCTGCATGGAAGGATATAGGAACTCTAGATGAACTACAAGTCCCAGCTATAACAACTTGCTCAGCAAATACAGGGGTCTGCATGGAAGGATATAGGAACTCTAGATAAACTACAAGTCCCAGCTATCACTACATGCTCAGCAAATACAGGGATCTGCATGGAAGGATATAGGAAGTCTAGATGAACTACAAGTCCCAGCTATAACTACAATGTTCAGCAAATACAGGGATCTGCATGGAAGGATATAGGAACTCTAGGTGAACTACAAGTCCCAGCTATAACTACAATGTTCAGCAAATAGAGGGGTCTGTATGGAAGGATATAGGAACTCTAGATGAACTACAAGTCCCAGCTATAACTACAATGTTCAGCAAATAGAGGGGTCTGCATGGAAGGATATAGGAACTCTAGATGAACTACAAGTCCCAGCTATAACTACATGCTCAGCAAATACAGGGGATCTGCATGGAAGGATATAGGAACTCTAGATGAACTACAAGTCCCAGCTATAACTACAATGTTCAGAAAATACAGGGATCTGCATGGAAGGATATAGGAACTCTAGATGAACTACAAGTCCCAGCTATAACTACAATGTTCAGCAAACACAGGGGTCTGCATGGAAGGATATAGGAACTCTAGGTGAACTACAAGTCCCAGCTATAACGACGTGCTCAGCAAATAGAGCAATCTATATGGAAGGATATAGGAACTCTAGATGAACTACAAGTCCCAGTTAGAACTACAATGCTCAGCAAATAGAGGGATCTGCATGGAAGGATATAGGAACTCTAGATGAACTACAAGTCCCAGCTATCGCTACATGCTCAGCAAATACAGGGATCTGCATGGAAGGATATAGGAACTCTAGATGAACTACAAGTCCCAGCTATAACTACAATGCTCAGCAAATACAGGGGTCTGCATGGAAGGATATAGGAACTCTAGATGAACTACAAGTCCCAGCTATAACTACATGCTCAGCAAATAGAGGGATCTGCATGGAAAGATATAGGAACTCTAGATGAACTACAAGTCCCAGCTATAACTACAATACTCAGCAAATAGAGGGATCTGCATGGAAGGATATAGGAAGTCTAGATGAACTACAAGTCCCAGCTAGAACTACAATGCTCAGCAAATAGAGGGATCTGCATGGAAGGATATAGGAAGTCTAGATGAACTACAAGTCCCAGCTAGAACTACAATGCTCAGCAAATACAGGGATCTGAATGGAAGGATATAGGAACTCTAGATGAACTACAAGTCCCAGCTATAACTACAATGCTCAGCAAATACAGGGATCTGCATGGAAGGATATAGGAACTCTAGATGAACTACAAGTCCCAGCTATAACAACTTGCTCAGCAAATACAGGGATCTGCATGGAAGGATAAAGGAACTATAGATGAACTACAAGTCCCAGCTATCACTACAATGTTCAGCAAATAAGGGATCTGCATGGAAGGATATAGGAACTCTAGATGAACTACAAGTCCCAGCTATCACTACAATGCTCAGCAAATACAGGGATCTGCATGGAAGGATATAGGAACTCTAGGTGAACTACAAGTCCCAGCTATAACTACATGCTCAGCAAATACAGGGGATCTGCATGGAAGGATATAGGAACTCTAGATGAACTACAAGTCCCAGCTATCACTACAATGCTCAGCAAATACAGGGATCTGCATGGAAGGATATAGGAACTCTAGATGAACTACAAGTCCCAGCTATAACGACGTGCTCAGCAAATAGAGGGGTCTGCATGGAAGGATATAGGAACTCTAGATGAACTACAAGTCCCAGCTATAACTGCAAAGCTCAGCAAATAGAGGGGTCTGCATGGAAGGATATAGGAACTCTAGATGAACTACAAGTCCCAGCTATAACTACAATGCTCAGCAAATAGAGGGGTCTGCATGGAAGGATATAGGAACGCTAGATGAACTACAAGTCCCAGCTATAACTACAATGTTCAGCAAATACAGGGGATCTGCATGGAAGGATATAGGAACTCTAGATGAACTACAAGTCCCAGCTATCACTACAATGCTCAGCAAATAAGGGATCTGCATGGAAGGATATAGGGAACTCTAGATGAACTACAAGTCCCAGCTATAACTACAATGCTCAGCAAATACAGGGGATCTGCATGGAAGGATATAGGAACTCTAGATGAACTACAAGTCCCAGCTATAACAACTTGCTCAGCAAATACAGGGGTCTGCATGGAAGAATATAGGAACTCTAGATGAACTACAAGTCCCAGCTATAACTACAATGCTCAGCAAATACAGGGGATTTGTAAGGAAGGATATAGGAACTCTAGGTGAACTACAAGTCCCAGCTATCACTACAATGTTCAGCAAATAGAGGGGTCTGTATGGAAGGATATAGGAACTCTAGATGAACTACAAGTCCCAGCTATAACTACAATACTCAGCAAATACAGGGGATCTGCATGGAAGGATATAGGAACTCTAGATGAACTACAAGTCCCAGCTATAACTACATGCTCAGCAAATACAGGGATCTGTATGGAAGGATATAGGGAACTCTAGGTGAACTACAAGTCCCAGCTATCACTACAATGTTCAGCAAATAGAGGGATCTGCATGGAAGGATATAGGAACTCTAGGTGAACTACAAGTCCCAGCTATAACTACATGCTCAGCAAATACAGGGATCTGTATGGAAGGATATAGGGAACTCTAGGTGAACTACAAGTCCCAGCTATCACTACAATGTTCAGCAAATAGAGGGATCTGCATGGAAGGATATAGGAACTCTAGATCAGTGGTCTTCAACCTGCGGACCTCCAGATGTTGCAAAACTACAACTCCCAGCGTGCCCGGACAGCCAACGGCTGTCCGGGCATGCTGAGAGTTGTAGTTTTGCAACATCTAGAGGTCCGCAGGATGGAGACCACTGCTCTAGATGAACTACAAGTCCCAGCTATAATGATGTGCTCAGCAAATACAAGGAAAGTGGTCTCCATATTGTGAACCTCCAGCTATTGCAAAACCACAACTCCCAGCATGCCGGACAGCCTGTGGTTGTCTGGGCATGCTGGGATTTGTAGTATTGCTACAGCCGGAGGTGCACTGTTTAGGAAACCCGACTCTATATTCCCAGACGTTTGCTGTGTGGACTCAGGGAGTCTCTATTTACTGAAGTGGCCGAGTAAACAGCTTCTTCTTCTTCTGTGACGTCTTCCACCTGTATCTCTGCCCATTGGAATTGACACAAGGAAAGGTCATCAAAGCCCCAAGAATTCAAAAATACAGCTCCCAAAATTGGTGCTGCCAGAAAGGTCCATGGCCCCAGGTTATTCCGCAAGTAAGAATAATTGTAATAAACATGTTTCGAGGGTATACCCCTCTTATTCAGGGGGCAATTAGAGGAATGAAGACCACCGTAGAGGTCTCCAGGGAATCACCCGAAACAGACGCTCAACAGGCAGAACAATAAATCATTTAGCGGACATAGTATAGTAAGATAATAAAGACGTTTATAGCAGACAACGCGTTTCTCCATATCTTAATCCTCCCTCACAATCTCAGAAATGAGGTTTTGAAAAGCGCCAATCCGTATAACCTAGAAGCCACGTCCATGCAAGTTATCGCAGTATCGTGGCGAGCAAAGAGTATTTGATGAAGGACGTACACTATCACAGGACAGAAAGACTTTGTATTAAAACGTAACCTATCATTTACACGTCAAAAAGTAGATAATTTCCTGTTATTGCAAAATTGCATCCCAACGTGTTTCCCCCTGAGAAATGTCAGCTTCATCAGGGGTCATATGACCCCCAAATAGCAAATAGAGGGATCTGTATTGGAAAGATATAGGCAGCCTGAGGGTGCGTTCATACGGAGTAATTCAAGAGGAATTTACTCAGGTATTTCCTCTTGAATTCTCCGCTCCAAACTAATTCACATCTCCTCTGCCCATTGACTTTAATGCTTTTTCCGCTGTCCTGTTCACACTGCGGAAATTCTGCTAGCGGAATTCAGACGCTGAATTCCGTTCCGCTTGAAGAATCAGCATGTTCATTCTTCAAGCGGAATCCGCTAACAGAAATCAATTGAAGTTAATGGTAAAAAAGAATTCCGCCCGACATTGTTTTCACGCGGAATTCGCGCGCAATTTGCACGGAAATGGCTGAAAAACCCTTCACTTCTTTCTCCCCCATTTCCGCCCGTGAATTACTCTTGATTTACTATGTGTAAACGCACCCTGAGGCTCTCTAGAAGTCTGATGTTTGACTTCTCTCTCACAGTGGTCTCCAAAGTGTGGACTTTCAGCTGTTGCATTTTATTCTTCGTCTACGGAAGCGCATGAAGCACCGGAACGTGTCTCCCAGATTCCCGGTGAAGTCTTTTCAATGTTATTGACTCTAAGAATAAAGACGTTTATGTGCAGCCGGTGAGTTGTCGCTTTTTCCTGTCATGGAGTTGTCTCATTAAAATTTGGTGGAGCACCACCAGAGGACCCGCTGCTGTTGCAAAAAGGTTGATGTTTTGCATCAAAGGGGACCTAGTACTAGTGCTGACTTTCTCTCTTGTACATTTGGAATATCTGTGTCTAGGAAAGCTGGGTGACCCCTATACATACAGGTCACATCTTTCCATGTCTCCTTAATAAAGCCCCCCCAAAACCCCTGTTTCCAAACCAGTGGGCCTCCAGCTGTTGGCTGTCCGGGCATGCTGGGAGTTGCAGTTTTGCAACAGCTGGAGGCACACTGGTTGGGAAACACTGCCTTAGATTCTGATGTTTGACTTCGTTCTAGGCCTGGCCGGAAGCCCAATGAGGTCCTGGGGTGAAGCTATAGGGCTCCAGTAAAAAGCTTTTGGCTGTCCGGGCATGCTGGGAGTTGTAGTTTTGCAACAGCTGGAGGTACCCTGGTTGGGAAACAATACTTTAAAATTCTGTTTGACTTTGTCCTAGTCCTGGCCAGAAGCCCATTAAGGTCCTAGGGTGAAGCTATGGGGCTCTGTACAAAGCCTTTGCCTGTCTGGGCATGCTGGGAGTTGTAGCTTTGCAACAGCTGGAGGCACACTGGTTGGGAAACACTGCTTTAGATTCTGCAGTTTGACTTCGTCCTGGGCCTGGCCGGAAGCCTAATAAGGCACAACTGAATGGAACCTTAAAGGGGTACTACGGTGGAACAGATTTGTAAATTACTTCTATTCAAAAATCTTAAACCTTCCAGTACTTTTCAGCTGCTATATTCTCTACAGGAAGTTCTTTTCTTATTGAATTTCCTTTCTGTCTGACCACAGTGCTCTCTGCTGACACCTCTGTCCATTTAAGGAACTGTCCAGAGTACAAGCAAATCTCCATAGCAAACCTATCCTGCTCTGGACAGTTCCTAAAATGGACAGAGGTGTCAGCAGAGAGCACTGTGGTCAAACAGAAAGGAAATTCAAAAAGAAAAGAACTTCCTGTAGAGAATATAGCAGCTGAAAAGTAATGGAAGGATGAAGATTTTTAAATAGAAGTAATTTACAAATCTGTTTCACTTTCTGGCACCAGTTCATTTAAAAAAATAAAAATAAAGTTTTCCAGTGGAGTACCCCTTTAAACAAATGTTTCCTGCAAAATGCTACCTGCAAAACAACAACTTCCAGTGAGCTCTAATACCAGTGGTCTCCAAACTGTGGACCTCCAGCTGTGGCAAAACTACAACTCCCAATGAGCTCTAATACCAGTGGTCTCCAAACTGTGGACCTCCAGCTGTTGCAAAACAACAACTTCCAGTGAGCTCTAATACCAGTGGTCTCAGAACTATGGACCTCCAGCTGTTGCAAAACTACCACTCCCAGTGAGCTCTAATACCAGTGGTCTCCAAACTGTAGACCTCCAGCTGTTGCAAAACTACAACTTCCAGTGAGCTCTAATACCAGTGGTCTCCAAACTGTGTACCTCCAGCTGTTGCAAAACTACAACTCCCAGTGAGCTCTAATACCAGTGGTCTCAGAACTATGGACTTCCAGCTGTTGCAAAACTGCAACTCCCAGTGAGCTCTAATACCTGAGCTCCCAGTGGTCTCCAAACTGTGGACATCCAGATGTTGCAAAACTACAACTCCCAGCATGCCCGGACAGCCAAAGGCTGTCCGGGCATGCTGGGAGTTGTAGTTTTGCAACAGCTGGAGGCACACTGGTTGGGAAACACTGCTTTAGACTCTGCAGTTTGATTTTGTCCTAGACCTGGCTGGAAGCCCAATAAGCTCCTAGGGTGAAACTATGGGGCTCCGGTACAAAGTTGAAGTTTTGCAACAGCTGGAGGCACACAAGTCTGGAAACACTTCCCTAGACACAGGGGCCCAGGTGCACCCCCTCCCCCCATCTATAGCATCTAAGTAAGTGAACACTTTATAGTATATTAGTTTAGCGGTTACGAGCTGAGGGTTGTAAATACTTTATCGTATCGTTGCATACGACGGAACATTCATAGCATGTGCAGCTGTTTATAATCCAGAGCTGATCTGTACATCCCCCCCCCCCCCCCGACTCCACAGGAGCGCATGACGTAACGCAACATACAGCGCCGGAGCCGGCCAACTCCTTACTGGGGTCACTGTCTCCGTTCCAATGGTTTTACTGGGCCGCAGTGGAACAAATTCAGATATATGTTTGGAAGGAAACAGATTTACAGCGCCAAGCACCGGAATAGACGGTACGATCCGCGACTGCAGGTAATGGATTTCTACAGGGAGAGAAGGAATACCGCAGCGATGAAATCATTCACTACCGCTATATGAGGTTCTGAGGTTATAGGGAGGCGAACCAGACGCTGCATGTACGAGTGTTATATACCGTACCCTGTGGGCACCGATACATGGGAGGAATCAGAATAGTGAGTACAGCTCTGGGGTATAATACAGGATATAACTCAGGATCAGTACAGGATAAGTAATGTAATGTATATACACAGTGACCTCACCAGCAGAATAGTGAGTACAGCTCTGGAGTACACAGCTATTATATGTAGATGATATAAAGCTTAGAGGCTCTGGCTGTCTCTTATACATGTTATTGGATATAATTCACATTTAGTATTAGTGTATATTAGTGTATATAGTTTATTAGTATGGTATGGGTATAATGGGTATTATAGGAATATGTCTTTTGTAAATATTGTATATATTTGTTTGTGTGCAGGAATGAGTGTGGGGTGGACCGGTGTTGTATTTTATGCTATGGTGTTTGGTTTTATGATTCGCTATATTGATATGTTCTGTCGGATATGGTATGTTTATGTTTTGTAATTTTTTTATTGTTATGTTTGAAATTTTAATAAAAGATCTACAGGATATAACTCAGGATCAGTACAGGATACATAATGTAATGTATGTACACAGTGATCTCACCAGCAGAATAGTGAGTACAGCTCTGGAGTATAATACAGCATATAACGCAGGATCAGTACAGGATAAGTAATGTAATGTATGTACACAGTGACCTCACCAGCAGAATAGTGAGTACAGCTCTGGAGTATAATACAGGATATAACTCAGGATCAGTACAGGATAAGTAATGTAATGTATGTACACAGTGATCTCACCAGCAGAATAGTGAGTACAGCTCTGGAGTATAATACAGGATATAACGCAGGATCAGTACAGGATAAGTAATGTAATGTATGTACACAGTGATCTCACCAGCAGAATAGTGAGTACAGCTCTGGAGTATAATACAGGATATAACTCAGGATCAGTACAGGATAAGTAATGTAATGTATGTACACAGTGACCTCACCAGCAGAATAGTGAGTACAGCTCTGGAGTATAATACAGGATATAACTCAGGATCAGTACAGGATAAGTAATGTAATGTATGTACACAGTGACCTCACCAGCAGAATAGTGAGTACAGCTCTGGAGTATAATACAGGATATAACTCAGGATCAGTACAGGATAAGTAATGTAATGTATGTACACAGTGACCTCACCAGCAGAATAGTGAGTACAGCTCTGGAGTACACAGCTATTATATGTAGATCATAAAGCTTAGAGGCTCTGGCTGTCTCTTATACATGTTATTGGATATGGTGCGGTCTATGAGACCTCTCATCTCTGTAAGTGTCTCGCTGAGAGTGACAGCCATGATTTCACACCTTTGGTGATATCACCGATCAGCGTGTCCCGACAGCAGAAATACCTGCATTGGTGTGTGAAATCCTACTGGTGTGGACGGATCGGGGCCCCCCGGGTACGTTATGTCATAAAATGCAAATGAGTTAATCAGATACATCACATTCTTCCCTATTCAGCAGAATACACAGGGGCCGAGGTCACGTACCCCGGAGCCCCCGCAGACTGCCAAATATTTATACTGGTCAATGTTTACTATGGACTCTGATCACGTAGACGGTCATAGTCCAGAATACAGCTGCTCCTAACGGGTTAAAAATAATGGATCACAAACGCTAGGCCAGTGTTTCCCAACCAGGGGGCCTCCAGCTGTTGCAAAACTACAACTCCCAGCATGCACTTTATCCACTTGCTTTCATTACAACCATCTAAACTAAAATGTTTGACAGTTGAGAATTTGATACAATTGTATCCAGTCTACAGACTTCTCAGAAACAGTGGTTCCCAACCAGGGGGCCTCCAGCTGTTGCAATACTAATACTAATCTCACTCCTCTGATAATGCTTCTGTAGTGCATTGTGGGTAGTGTCCGGCTGATGGCTATCACTATGTGGGAGCCTCTGTTTATTACCCTGGTTTCAATGACTTTAGAGGTCGTCTCCTAACAATCATTAACTGCAGGAAATGCCCCCCCTATCAGCCGGAGTCATTACATGGGGGGCCGTTCCCAGGCCCCCATTCCCCGCAGTCAGCAGATCTGCCATACAATGAACACAACCGAATGTTTGGACAAGGAGAAAGATTAAAATAACAAATTCCGCCCGTGGCTGCGATCCCAGAGGACACAAGATTTTTTAGGGCTCGTTGTGCTTGTGTATTGATTAGTTTCAGGGTCATAATCCGTACAGATTCTTATATTGTAGATTACAGTGCGAGTCCACAGGAAATAGGAGGAGCAGGGAGGTGTGAATGCCGGGTCCGCTCCGCCTCACCTCACATTTATAGGGGAAGACTGTCCGCGCCACCGCCTGGGATTATCAAGAGAAGAAACCTGTATCATAATCCACTGCTGCACTCACTATTCTGCTGGTGAGGTCACTGTGTACATACATTACATTACTTATCCTGTACTGATCCTGAGTTATATCCTGTATTATACCCCAGAGCTGTACTCACTATTCTGCTGGTGAGATCACTGTGTACATACATTACATTACTTATCCTGTACTGATCCTGAGTTATATCCTGTATTATACCCCAGAGCTGTACTCACTATTCTGCTGGTGAGGTCACTGTGTACATACATTATATTACTTATCCTGTACTGATCCTGAGTTATATCCTGTATTATACTCCAGAGCTGTACTCACTATTCTGCTGGTGAGGTCACTGTGTACATACATTACATTACTTATCCTGTACTGATCCTGAGTTATATCCTGTATTATACTCCAGAGCTGCACTCACTATTCTGCAGGTGAGGTCACTGTGTACATACATTACATTACTTATCCTGTACTGATCCTGAGTTATATCCTGTATTATACCCCAGAGCTGTACTCACTATTCTGCTGGTGGGGTCACTGTGTACATACATTACATTACTTATCCTGTACTGATCCTGAGTTATATCCTGTATTATACTCCAGAGCTGTACTCACTATTCTGCTGGTGAGGTCACTGTGTACATACATTACATTACTTATCCTGTACTGATCCTGAGTTATATCCTGTATTATACTCCAGAGCTGTACTCACTATTCTGCTGGTGAGGTCACTGTGTACATACATTACATTACTTATCCTGTACTGATCCTGAGTTATATCCTGTATTATACTCCAGAGCTGTACTCACTATTCTGCTGGTGAGGTCACTGTGTACATACATTACATTACTTATCCTGTACTGATCCTGAGTCATATCCTGTATTATACTCCAGAGCTGCACTCACTATTCTGCTGGTGAGGTCACTGTGTACACACTATAGAGAACACTATGTGCATTGTATGGCGGTCGTACACAGGCCCCGGAGAAGATACAGGTGGATGTTATTGATCTTTATGTTTTCTGGTGACGACTCCTCAGCTCTGACTATAATGTCCTATGACACCCGGTATATTCAGTGCACGGCCAATAACTCTACATAAGGTAATAGTCGCGGTCTGTGCTGTATACTGCAGAACATCTCACTATATGGCAGGTCTAATAATCTATTCTCACTATATGGCAGGTCTAATAATCTATTCTCACTATATGGCAGGTCTAATAATCTATTCTCACTATATGGCAGGTCTAATAATCTATTCTCACTATATGGCAGGTCTAATAATCTGTGTGCAGGCGTCTCTGTATCCCCCATTACTTTACATGGGGGGGTCATATCCGGTCACACCTGGAGCCGTCTCTATTCTGCACATACACAATGGCGGCCGGCGGGGGCGGGGTGACCTGGTTTTGTATAATGCCTTTGGCAGATTTACTGGGAGGGAATGATGGGAACCTGACGGGAAGCACAATGACTACACAGGGATCCTATCTGGTCGGTTCCTGGAACTGTCTTAGTCACTGACACGTCTGACAAACCTCGGAGGCCCCATCAGAGCGCCCCCAGACTACAGAACCAAAGCTGCACCCAGGGACTGATCTTATTACAGTCTACACCAAAATATAACGGATATAATGGACGAAACTAAGGAAACACTCCTAATACTTCATCCTGCAGGGATAATACTGCTGCCCTGAAAAGGTAGGGGGCAGCAACGAGATGTGAGTGAAGAATTGTAAATGCAGCTTTGGATGTGACTATAGTAAATGCAGCTTTGGATGTGACTAGAGCAGTGTTCCCTAACCTGTAGCTTTACAGCTGCTGCACAACTTCAACTCATATAGTATCCTCATTAAAGAGCACCCTCAAAGCAGCTTTGGTTGTGACTAGAGTAAATGCAGCTTTGGACACGACTAGAGAAAATGCAGCTTTGGACACGACAAGAGCAAATGCAGCTTTGGACACGACTAGAGCAAATGCAGCTTTGGACACGACTAGAGCAAATGCAGCTTTGGACACGACTAGAGCAAATGCAGCTTTGGACGTGACTAGAGCAAATGCAGCTTTGGACGTGACTAGAGCAAATGCAGCTTTGGACGTGACTAGAGCAAATGCAGCTTTGGACGTGACTAGAGCAAATGCAGCTTTGGACGTGACTAGAGCAAATGCAGCTTTGGACGTGACTGGAGCAAATGCAGCTTTCGACGTGACTAGAGCAAATGCAGCTTTGGACGTGACTAGAGCAAATGCAGCTTTGGACATGCCTAGAGCAAATGCAGCTTTGGACGTGACTAGGGTACATGCAGCTTTGGATGTGACTACAGTAAATGCAGCTTTGGATGTGACTACAGTAAATGCAGCTTTGGATGTGACTACAGTAAATGCAGCTTTGGATTTGACTACAGTAAATGCAGCTTTGGATTTGACTACAGTAAATGCAGCTTTGGATTTGACTAGAGTAAATGCAGCTTTGGATTTGACTAGAGTAAATGCAGCTTTGGTCGTGACTAGAGTAAATGCAGCTTTGGATGTGACTAGAATAAATGCAGCTTTGCATGTGACTAGAGCAGTGTTCCCTAACCTGTAGTTTTACAGCCATTGCACAACTATGTATCCTATGATGTAAGAGAACCCTTACTGCAGCTTTAGGTATGACAAGAGTAAATGCAGCTTTGGACGTGACAAGAGCATTTTTCCCTAACCCAGTGTTTCCCAACCAGGGTGCCTCCAGCTGTTGCAAAACTACAACTCCCAGAATGCCCGGACAGCCCAAGGCTGGAGGCACCCTGGTTGGGAAACAGAGCCCTAACACGTAGCTTTACAGCCGTTGCACAATGATGTCTCCAATGATGTAGGAGAACCCTAAATGCAGCTTTAGGTATGACTAGAGTAAATGCAGCTTTGGATGTGACTAGAGCAGTGTTCCCCAACCAGTTACTTTAAAGCGGAAATACAACTACTATTGTACCCTGATGTAAAAGCACCCTATGTTGTAAAAGGACCCTTAATGCAGCTTTAGGTGTGACTAGAGTACATGCAGCTTTAGGTATGACTAGAGTAAATGCAGCTTTGGATGTGACTAGAGCAGTGTTCCCCAACCTGTAACTTTAAAGCGGAAATACAACTACTATTGTACCCTGATGTAAAAGCACCCTATGTTGTAAAAGGACCCTTAATGCAGCTTTAGGTGTGACTAGAGTACATGCAGCTTTGGATGTGGTTTGAACAGTGTTCCCTAACATGTAAATTTACAGCTGTTGCACAACTACAACTCCTATCATATCCTCATATAAGAGCACCCTAAATGCAGCTTTGGGTGTAACTAGAGTAAATTCAGCTTTGGGTGTGGCTGCAGTTTACACAAAATTAAAATACTGTATAAAAAACACCCAACTAATGTCAGGAGAGGACGATAGGGATCATGTCTGCTGGGGGAGCCCACCTAAAATCTATAGGACAGTGTTTCCCAACAGGGTGCCTCCAGCTGTTGCAAAACTACAACTCCCAGCATGCCTGGACCGCCAAAGGCTGTGGACCGCCAAAGGGGGGGGGGGGGTCCCTGAAACCTTAAAGGGGTACTCCGGTGGAAAACCTATTTTTTTATTAAATCAACTGGTGCCAGAAGGTTAAACAGATTTGTAAATGACTTCTATTAAAAAATCTTTACCCTTCCAGTACTTATTAGCAGCTGTATGCTACAGAGGAAATTCTTTTCTTTTTGACTTTCTTTTTTGTCTTGTCCACAGTGCTCTCTGCTGACACCTGATGCCCGTATCAGGAACTGTCCAGAGCAGGAGAAAATCCCTATTGCAAACCTAAGCTGCTCTGGACAGTACCTCATATGGACAGAGGTGTCAGCAGAGAGCACTGTGGACAAGACAAAAAAGAAATTCAAAAAGAACAAAATTTCCTCTGTAGCATACAGCTGCTAATAAGTACTGGAAGGGTAAAGATTTTTGAATAGAATTAATTTACAAATCTGTTTAACTTTCTGGCACCAGTTCATTAAAAAAACCAAAAACAAATTAAAGCTTTTTTAACCCCTTTTCTGCCTGACGATGAGGGTGCTCAGGCCATAAGCCTCCAGGCTGACCTGACCTCCGGTAGTACAGAACTAAAGGTCCCAGCATGCACTGCAGGCCACAGACATGCTACAGCGCGTTGGTTTGCAGCAGCAGCAGCAGCTGCCAGAGGTTCCCCGACTACAATGGTGCAGCCGTTTATCACAGCGCGGAGGAATGTATGGCTCCGTCAGCAATGACCAGTTAAGGCATGCTACTATAAATAGCCCCGCAATGTACACATCGTAACCGGCGCACGCACACACCGCGCCGCCACATCGCCAACGTCCCGGGTGGCATGACAGGAACCAGAGACACCCCCGCCACGAAACGGTGTATCTGAGGCTGGGAATACCTCAGGCACCATTAAAGGGTTTCCCAACCAGGGTGCCTCCAGCTGGTGCAAAACTACAACTCCCAGCATGCCTGGACAGCCAAAAGGTGAATCAAGCTGGTGCAAAACTACAACTCCCAGCATGCCTGGACAGCCCAAGGGGCCTCCAACTGTTACAAAACTACAACTCCCAGCATGCCTGGACAGCCCAAGGGGCCTCCAACTGTTACAAAACTACAACTCCCAGCATGCCTGGACAGCCCAAGGGGCCTCCAACTGTTACAAAACTACAACTCCCAGCATGCCCGGACAGCCAAAGGCTGTCCGGGCATGCTGGGAGTTGTAGTTTTGCAATAGCTGTAGGCGCACTAGTTGGGAAACACCAACCGATTTTATGTCTGGAGAATTTGACATTATACTAATACTAACTATTTCTATTTTATTTTATAGAGATAAGCGGCTGCAAGTTAAAATGGGCGCCGCTTATCTGAGAAACGTAATATGATCTCACAACATAATCTGAGAGATTATAAAAGGGATTAACCCTTCGCTGTCGACTTTGTCTTGGTTATCCTAAGATAGAGTGCAAACAATGACCTTTACCTGTGACACCCATTAATGACATCATGCTCCGCTCCCTGTGATGTCACCATTTCCCAGCATTGTCCGCCCCAGGGATAACACTGTCAAAGCGTCATTACTATTTAGTTACTCCATTACTATAGGCCAGTGTTTCCCAACCAGGGTGCCTCCAGCTGTTGCAAAACTACAACTCCCAGCATGCCGTCCGGGCATGCTGTGAGTTGTACTTTCACAACAGCTGGAGGCACCCTGGTTGGTAAACACTGCTATAGTCACTCCAATAGGAAAATATATAGAGACTAATGCACTGATGAAGGTAATACGAGGACCACCGAGCGCACTCCTACCTGTCAGCATCTCCTTGTCCCATGGACGTGTTCCGCTGAAGTGTTTCCCGCACGGCCGCCATCCCGTCAGGCATACGATTCAGTCTTCGGGTGTAAAGTCCCAGTCCCCCATCTGTCATATAACTGTAAGAGACATAGGAGTCAGATGGATGCAGAACTTTAACAGTATATATGTATATGATAACATACAATACTCTACTATAATACTGCTCCTATATACAAGAATATAACTACTATAATACTGCTCCTATATACAAGAATATAACTACTATAATACTGCCCCTATATACAAGAATATAACTACTATAATACTGCTCCTATATACAAGAATATATCTACTATAATACTGCTCCTATATACAAGAATATATCTACTATAATACTGCTCCTATATACAAGAATATAACTACTATAATACTGCCTCCTATATACAAGAATATAACTACTATAATACTGCTCCTATATACAAGAATATAACTACTATAATACTGCTCCTATATACAAGAATATAACTACTATAATACTGCTCCTATATACAAGAATATAACTACTTTAATACTGCTCCTATATACAAGAATATAACTACTATAATACTGCTACTATATACAAGAATATAACTACTATAATACTGCTCCTATATACAAGAATATAACTACTATAATACTGCTCCTATATACAGGAATATAACTACTATAATACTGCTCCTATATACAAGAATATAACTACTATAATACTGCTCCTATATACAAGAATATAACTCCTATAATACTGCTCCTATATACAAGAATATAACTACTATAATACTGCTCCTATATACAAGAATATAACTACTATAATACTGCTCCTATATACAAGAATATATCTACTATAATACTGCTCCTATATACAATAATATAACTACTATAATACTGCTCCTATATACAGGAATATATCTACTATAATACTGCTCCTATATACAAGAATATAACTACTATAATACTGCTCCTATATACAAGAATATAACTACTATAATACAGCTCCTATATACAAGAATATAACTACTATAATACTGCTCCTATATACAAGAATATAACTACTATAATACTGCTCCTATATACAAGAATATAACTACTATAATACTGCTCCTATATACAAGAATATAACTACTATAATACTGCTCCTATATGCAAGAATATAACTACTATAATACTGCTCCTATATACAAGAATATAACTACTATAATACTGCTCCTATATACAAGAATATAACTACTATAATACTGCTCCTATATACAAGAATATAACTACTATAATACTGCTCCTATATACAAGAATATAACTATTATAATACTGCTCCTATATACAAGAATATAACTACTATAATACTGCCTCCTATATACAAGAATATAACTACTATAATACTGCTCCTATATACAAGAATATAATTACTATAATACTGCTCCTATATACAAGAATATAACTACTATAATACTGCTCCTATATGCAAGAATATAACTACTATAATACTGCTCCTATATACAAGAATATAACTACTATAATACTGCTCCTATATACAAGAATATAACTACTATAGTACTGCCCCCTATATACAAGAATATAACTACTATAATACTGCCTCCTATATACAAGAATATAACTACTATAATACTGCTCCTATATACAAGAATATAACTACTATAATACTGCTCCCTATATACAAGAATATAACTACTATAATACTGCTCCTATATACAAGAATATAACTACTATAATACTGCCTCCTATATACAAGAATATAACTACTATAATACTGCTCCTATATACAAGAATATAACTACTATAATACTGCCCCTATATACAAGAATATAACTACTATAATACTGCTCCTATATACACGAATATAACTACTATATTACTACTCCTATATACAAGAATATAACTACTATAATACTGCTCCTATATACAAGAATATAACTACTATAATACTGCTCCTATATACAAGAATATAACTACTATAATACTGCCTCCTATATACAAGAATATAACTACTATAATACTGCTCCTATATACAAGAATATAACTACTATAATACTGCCTCCTATATACAAGAATATAACTACTATAATACTGCCTCCTATATACAAGAATATAACTACTATAATACTGCTCCTATATACAAGAATATAACTACTATAATACTGCCTCCTATATACAAGAATATAACTACTATAATACTGCCCCTATATACAAGAATATAACTACTATAATACTGCTCCTATATACAAGAATATAACTACTACGGCAGTTTGTCCTGTTATTACGGTTCACAACATCTTTGCAGCTCAGTGTTTGGCGGTGGTCAGTCTCTCGATGAGATGAGCGGATTGCGGTATAACGTAGGAATCCACAGACACATTCCAAGCTGCAGCATAAGAGCCGTGGATCACACCTAGGGAGCCACTATGATTTAAAGAGACAGTACGTCTGCAGTCTATTGTCTCCATTATCTGTAATATACACTCTATTGCCCCCTGTTATCAGCCCGTTCTTCAATGGGATCACATATCCCCCTGGTGTTATGGACCTTTAGGAATGTATATCCCCTGACTTTACCTACTAGACTGATATAATGTGATAATAATCTGAGGTGTCATGTATACGGCGTAAGAAAAAACGGAACAATAAACCAGGACTAATCCTTAAAGGGCAGGTGCTTAATTCCTCCGCGCCGCAGTGTAGTCCATATGATCCCTCTCCCATTCGTCTCAGAATAATAGGTGGGCGACTTAAGTCTCGGGGGTGGGGGGACCCCCCATTATACAGGGATTAGGACCTGTGCAAGATCTCCGAAATTTCCCTCTGCAGCCTTCAGAGCCTACGTCTCCAAATTGCAGACCTCCAGCTGTTGCAGAAGTACAACTCCCAGCATGCCCAGAAAGTCAAAGACTTTGTACAGGAGTCCCATAGCTTCACCCTATTATTGGGCTTCCGGTCAGGCCTAGGACTAAGTCAGACTGCAGAATCTAAAGCAGTGTTTCCTAACATGGGTGCCTCCAGCTGTTGCAAAACTACAACTCTCAGCATGCCCGGACAGCCAAAGCCCCATAGCTTCACCCTAGGACCTTAATGGGCTTCTGGCCAGTCCTAGGACGAAGTCAAACTGTAGAATCTAAAGCAGTGTTTTCCAACCAGGGTTCCTCCAGCTGTTGCAAAACTACAACTCTCAGCATGCCCGGACAGCCAAAGCCCCATAGCTTCACCCTAGGACCTTAATGGGCTTCTGGCCAGGCCTAGGACGAAGTCAAACTGTAGAATCTAAAGCAGTGTTTTCCAACCAGGGTTCCTCCAGCTGTTGCAAAACTACAACTCCCAGCATGCCCGGACAGCCAAAGCCCCATAGCTTCACCCTAGGACCTTAATGGGCTTCTGGCCAGGAATAGGACAAAGTCAAACTGTAGAATCTAAACCAGTGTTTCCCAACCAGGGTGCCTCCAGCTGTTGCAAAACTACAACACCCAGCATGCCCGGACAGCCGTTGGCTGTCCGGGCATGCTGGGAGTTGTAGTTTTGCAGGGTATTACTCTTCTTACCTGGTGCCGGTGACAGTCAGAGCACACGGAGGTGGCCGGGGGGTGTCTGCAGCCTCAGACGGGTTGGTGCGGTTTCCGTGTAGCAGAGAGGAGAGGGAGGCTGCACGCTCCACTGATCTCTATGCACTTCTGCTGTAAAGATGCCCCAGGGGGTGGTTTCCCAGGGTTGCGGAGGCGGCTGGGACCTTCTCCTATCAGAAAAGACAACTCCTCCCCCCTGGGGGGTAAATGGTACATCCTAAATGACACCGGCACAGGCCGTGCCCAGATGTGGCCCATTCACCCTGATTTCCTCCACAACATGGACGAGTATGTGTGATATATGATGGGTGATGATCTAAGAGGAGTATTCTCAGTATATATGATGGGTGATGATATAAGAGGAGTATTCTCAGTATATATGATGGATGATGATATAAGAGGAGTATTCTCAGTATATATGATGGGTGATGATATAAGAGGAGTATTCTCAGTATATATGATGGGTGATGATATAGGAGGAGTATTCTCAGTATATATGATATATGATGGGTGATGATATAAGAGGAGTATTCTCAGTATATGATGGATGATGATATAAGAGGAGTATTCTCAGTATATGATGGATGATGATATAAGAGGAGTATTCTCAGTATATGATGGGTGATGATATAAGAGGAGTATTCTCAGTATATATGATGGGTGATGATATAAGAGGAGTATTCTCAGTATATGTGATATATGATGGGTGATGATATAAGAGGAGTATTCTCAGTATATGATGGATGATGATATAAGAGGAGTATTCTCAGTATATGATGGATGATGATATAAGAGGAGTATTCTCAGTATATGATGGGTGATGATATAAGAGGAGTATTCTCAGTATATATGATGGGTGATGATATAAGAGGAGTATTCTCAGTATATATGATGGATGATGATATAAGAGGAGTATTCTCAGTATATGATGGATGATGATATAAGAGGAGTATTCTCAGTATATATGATGGATAATGATATAAGAGGAGTATTCTCAGTATATATGATGGGTAATGATATAGGAGGAGTATTCTCAGTATATATGATGGGTGATGATATAAGAGGCGTATTCTCAGTATATATGATGGGTGATGATATAGGAGGAGTATTCTCAGTATATGATATATGATGGGTGATGATATAAGAGGAGTATTCTCAGTATATATGATGGGTGATGATATAAAAGGAGTATTCTCAGTATGTGTGATATATGATGGGTGATGATATAAGAGGAGTATTCTCAGTATATATGATGGGTGATGATATAGGAGGAGTATTCTCAGTATATATGATGGGTGATGATATAAGAGGAGTATTCTCAGTATATATGATGCGTGATGATATAAGAGGAGTATTCTCAGTATATGATGGGTGATGATATAGGAGGAGTATTCTCAGTATATGATGGGTGATGATATAAGAGGAGTATTCTCAGTATATATGATGGGTGATGATATAAGAGGAGTATTCTCAGTATATGATGGGTGATGATATAGGAGGAGTATTCTCAGTATATGTGATATATGATGGGTGATGATATAAGAGGAGTATTCTCAGTATATGATGGGTGATGATATAGGAGGAGTATTCTCAGTATATGTGATATATGATGGGTGATGATATAAGAGGAGTATTCTCAGTATATGATGGGTGATGATATAAGAGGAGTATTCTCAGTATATATGATGGGTGATGATATAAGAGGAGTATTCTCAGTATATGATGGGTGATGATATAAGAGGAGTATTCTCAGTATATGTGATATATGATGGGTGATGATATAAGAGGAGTATTCTCAGTATATATGATGGGTGATGATATAAGAGGAGAATTCTCAGTATATATGATGGGTGATGATATAAGAGGAGTATTCTCAGTATATATGATGGGTTATGATATAAGAGGAGTATTCTCAGTATATATGATGGGTGATGATATAAGAGGAGTATTCTCAGTATATATGATGGGTGATGATATAAGAGGAGTATTCTCAGAATATGATGGGTGATGATATAAGAGGAGTATTCTCAGTATATATGATATATGATGGGTGATGATATAAGAGGAGTATTCTCAGTATATATGATGGGTGATGATATAAGAGGAGAATTCTCAGTATATGTGATATATGATGGGTGATGATATAAGAGGAGTATTCTCAGTATATATGATGGGTGATGATATAAGAGGAGTATTCTCAGTATATATGATGGGTGATGATATAAGAGGAGTATTCTCAGTATATATGATGGGTGATGATATAAGAGGAGTATTCTCAGTATGTATGATGGATAATGATATAAGAGGAGTATTCTCAGTATATGATGGGTGATGATATAAGAGGAGTATTCTCAGTATATATGATGGGTGATGATATAAGAGGAGTATTCTCAGTATATGATGGGTGATGATATAAGAGGAGTATTCTCAGTATATGATATATGATGGGTGATGATATAAGAGGAGTATTCTCAGTATATGATGGGTGATGATATAAGAGGAGTATTCTCAGTATATATGATGGATGATGATATAAGAGGAGTATTCTCAGTATATGATGGATGATGATATAAGAGGAGTATTCTCAGTATATATGATGGGTGATGATATAAGAGGAGTATTCTCAGTATATGATGGGTGATGATATAAGAGGAGTATTCTCAGTATATATGATGGGTGATGATATAAGAGGAGTATTCTCAGTATATATGATGGATGATGATATAAGAGGAGTATTCTCAGTATATATGATGGGTGATGATATAAGAGGAGTATTCTCAGTATATATGATGGATAATGATATAAGAGGAGTATTCTCAGTATATGATGGGTGATGATATAAGAGCAGTATTCTCAGTATATATGATGGGTGATGATATAAGAGGAGTATTCTCAGTATATGATGGGTGATGATATAAGAGGAGTATTCTCAGTATATGATATATGATGGGTGATGATATAAAAGGAGTATTCTCAGTATATGATGGATGATGATATAAGAGGAGTATTCTCAGTATATGATGGATGATGATATAAGAGGAGTATTCTCAGTATATATGATGGGTGATGATATAAGAGGAGTATTCTCAGTATATGATGGGTGATGATATAAGAGGAGTATTCTCTGTATATATGATGGGTGATGATATAAGAGGGGTATTCTCAGTATATATGATGGGTGATGATATAAGAGGAGTATTCTCAGTATATATGATGGGTGATGATATAAGAGGAGTATTCTCAGTATATATGATGGGTGATGATATAAGAGGAGTATTCTCAGTATATGATGGGTGATGATATAAGAGGAGTATTCTCTGTATATATGATGGATGATGATATAAGAGGAGTATTCTCAGTATATATGATGGGTGATGATATAAGAGGAGTATTCTCAGTATATGATGGGTGATGATATAAGAGGAGTATTCTCAGTATATATGATATATGATGGGTGATGATATAAGAGGAGTATTCTCAGTATATGATGGGTGATGATATAAGAGGAGTATTCTCTGTATATATGATGGGTGATGATATAAGAGGAGTATTCTCAGTATATGATGGGTGATGATATAAGAGGAATATTCTCAGTATATGATGGGTGATGATATAAGAGGAGTATTCTCTGTATATATGATGGGTGATGATATAAGAGGAGTATTCTCAGTATATATGATGGATGATGATATAAGAGGAGTATTCTCAGTATATATGATGGATGATGATATAAGCCACATATGTAGCAGAGCTGAGATGAGACATTTTGGCCTTTTTTGCACAATAATGAAGGTTTCCCACAGTCCTGGGATTGAGCCACATGACCAGCTCAGCTCTGCTCCCCCTGTATAAGACGTTGTTGTTGTGTTGCACAGGACGTCCTGGTGCAGCAGCGCTGCCTCTCCTCCCAGACCCCACTGAATGTGTTCCCAGGCCGGGGTAATGGGGCAGGATGTGATGTCACGGGGGGGATATAAATGTGGGAAATCTCTTTTCTTTCAGTCCATATTGTGTGGACAATCGGAGAACAGCGTGACCTCATCCCTGCGATCAGCGTCCTCTTCCTGATGGAGGATCCCGCGGCTGCAGTCATTATGTGCCACCCAGCGGGGGAGACCATTACTGAGGGGCCAAAAAGGAAATCCCATATTATTAGGGGAGGGAGGGGGCCCCCAGACCTGATGCCTCTGCTACATTCTAGATCAGTGATTTGCTTAAGGCTGTCCGGGCATGCTGGGATCTGTAGTTTTGCTACAGCTGGAGAGCAACAGGTTAAAGAGAGCACTGTTCTAGGCTACCCACAGATTGGAGACCACTATTTTGGGTTACTTACAGGATGGAGGGCACCGTTCTAGACTACTCAAAAGGTAGGAGAAAACAGTTCTAGGCTAGCCAAAGGTTGGAGACCAATATTCTAGGCTACCCACAGGTTAGAGGGCACCATTGTAGGCTACCCATAGGTTGGAAGGCACTGTTCTCGGCTACTCAAAGGTTGGAGGATATAGTTCCAGGCTACTCACAGGTTTGAGGGCACAGTTCCAGGCTACCCAGAGGTTAGAGACCACCGTTCCAGGCTACCCCTAACAACAGTGGAGGGGTAGCAAAAAATTATCGTCTGACTTTAACACTATAGAGGGTGGTTAGAGAACACTGTTCTAGGCTACTCACAGGTAACAGTATGGGGAGGGGGACATTTCATTTTGATTGTTTCTGCGCAATTTTTCTATGCATGTTTTGAGGGGCTTTCCAGCTATGATGGGTTGGTTTTTTTGTGCACAATCTTATTATTAGTATTATTATTACCATTAATTTAATAAAAATGTTTTGCATTCTGCGCTTGCCTCATCATTCTTGTAATTTGTTTTTCTTTTTGCAAGGGGGCGTGGCTTAGTGTGCGTTTACCATCTGCTGAAATATCATATGCTCTGCTCCAGAGGTGGCGCATTCCTTTAAAAATCCAGGCGGTTTACAAAAAAAACGGAAGTTAAAACACAAACTCCGCCAGAAAAAAATGCATGCATATAAAGTAAAATTGCGCAATTTTTTACGTAAATGTTAAATGCCCCTGCCTCCTCCATGACGCAATCACTATGCCGATTAAACCCATGAATCTGCACTTATCACAGAAGGTCAGATTAGCAGAAGAATAAAGATATCACAGGGGAAGGAAAGCTGCTGATGGGATCAATGTACATTGTACGTTCGCTGTAATCTGATAATACAGCGAATGTACAACATTCAAAATAAATTGTATAATTAAAAGACAAAAAAACAAAAAGGGAACGAAAAAACATTCGCAAACCTAATATAATGACTAAGCATTGTGGGTAATAAGTGATTAGGGCAAATAACGCTGTAACGTGCGGAAGAACTGCGGGAAATACTGGATAATGATTTATGACTTTGGCGCCACCCAGTGTCTATAACACTAAATTGCATTCTATTACGGATCTTCTCTTAAAGGAGTAGTCCAGTGCGGGGCCCCGGCAGCCCCGGGGGAAGGAGGCGTGTTGACCACCGCACAACGCGCCCCCTCAATACAACTCTATGGCAGAGCCGGGGCGTGTCGGCCGCCACTTCATGCGGTGGTTGTCACCCGCTATCTGACCAGCGAGTCGGGGCCCCGTACAGGAGATTGCGGGGCCCCAGCGGTTGGTCACCAACCCCCCCCCCCCCCGGAACTGAAACTTATCCTTAGGATAGGGGATACGTTTTTCAGCACTGGACTATCCCTTTAAAGGGTCACATAAGACACAGGGATTGAGATAGGAACTCTGCAACCTGTCAACTAAATGTACGATCATTCAACGGCGCATGTCTGCATCTGAATATAGAGCAGTGTTTCCCGACCAGGCTGCCTCCAGCTGTTGCAAAACTACAACTCCCAGCATGCCCGGACAGCCGCTGGCTGTCCGGGCATGCTGGGAGTTGTAGTTTTGCAACAGCTGGAGGTCCACAGTTTGGAGACCACTGTCCTAGAGACTCAGGGGTCCTATAAAGGTCTTACCCGCTGGTGATCTCGTCGCTTCGGATGTTCTTGCTCAGGACGTCGCCGTCGCTCATGTAGCCGGTGGGGTCGGCGCTGACGCTCTCCAGGTCCATCTCGTCCCCCTTGTCGTCGCCGTGCCCCATGTTGCCTCTTGTAGCCAGCTGTCTCCGGAGCGGCGCTGGGTACACATAACGGCCGGATTCGCAGTTGATGAAGCGACTGGCGCTGGCCCGCGGAGGGTACCCGTTGCCCATAGAGGGCGCGTCTCCTGCCTGCAGGCGAGGGCTGGACTGGCCCAGCCGCCATGACAGAGGGGTGGGCCGGGAGGCCAGGCTGAGGAGGCTGCGGCCGCTGATCTCAGTCGTGATGTTGCTGTCAAACGTGGTTTCCAATGTGCTGGATGGAGAAGAAACATGTTAAAATTAAACCACATGTATAAGATCTCTGCTGGATGTCAGTGAATGGAAATGTTCACATATTGAAATGGTCCTGAAGAAGTCCTGCTCACACAGCTGAGGGTTTGTCACAATGCATGCTATCTAGGTTAGGCCATGCTGAGTGAGTCTAATGGACTGTATGGATTGTTATCAGTGATGTATGATGGCAGCAGGACTCGCCGCCCGGGCCCCACCTGTGGCTGATCTGGGTTCCCCTGAGGCTGGACATGGTTTCCTCCAGGTTCTGCCGGAGATCCGCAATGTTCTTCACTGTTCTCAGTCTACGGGTCTCTGGATCTTCACCTGAGAAAAAGGGAAAATAGAAGAATCAGGAAAAGAGATCTATCTATCCATCTCGTATCTATCTATTTAACTATCTCATATCTATCTATCTATCTATCTCATATCTATCTATCTCATATCTATCTCATATCTATCTATCTATCTCATATCTATCTATCTCATATCTATCTCATATCTATCTCTCTATCTCATATCTATCTATCTATCTCATATCTCTCTATCTCATATCTCTCTATCTCATATCTCTCTATCTCATATCTATCTATCTCATATCTATCTATCTATATCATATCTATCTATCTCATATCTATCTATCTATATCATATCTATCTATCTCATCTCTATCTATCTATCTCATCTCTATCTATCTATCTATCTATCTCATCTCTATCTATCTATCTATCTCATATCTATCTATCTATCTATCTATCTATCTCATCTCTATCTATCTATCTCATCTCTATCTATCTATCTCATCTCTATCTATCTCATCTCTATCTATCTATCTCATATCTATCTATCTATCTATCTCTCATATCTATATCTCTATCTCTCATATCTATATCTCTATCTCATATCTCCTATCTATCTATCTATCTATCTCATACCTATCTATCTCATACCTATCTATCTATCTATCTCATACCTATCTAACTATCTATCTCATATCTATCTATCTATCTCATATCTATCTCACATCTATCTATCTCTCTCATATCTATCTCACATCTATCTATCTCTCTCATATCTATCTATCTCATATCTATCTATCTATCTTTCTCCTATCTATCTATCTCATATCTATCTATCTATCTATCTATCTATCTATCTCATATCTATCTATTATCTCCTATCTATCTCACATCTATCTATCTCTCTCATAGCTATCTCTCTCATATCTATCTATCTCATATCTATCTATCTCATATCTATCTATCTATCTATCTCCTATCTATCTATCTATCTCATATCTATCTATCTATCTATCTCATATCTATCTATCTATCTATCTATCTATCTCATATCTATCTATCTCATATCTATCTATCTCATATCTATCTATCTATCTCATATCTATCTATCTCATATCTATTATCTCCTATCTATCTATCTCATATCTATCTATCTATCTATCTCATATCTATCTATCTCATATCTATCTATCTATCTATCTCATATCTATCTATCTCATATCTATCTATCTATCTCATATCTATCTATCTATCTATCTATCTCATGTCTATCTATCTATCTCATATCTATCTATCTATCTCTCTCTCTCTCATATCTATCTCATATCTATCTATCTATCTCATATCTATCTATCTATCTCATATCTATCTATCTATCTCATATCTATCTATCTATCTCATATCTATCTATCTATCTCTCTCATATCTATCTATCTATCTCTCTCATATCTATCTCCTATCTATCTATCTCCTATCTATCTCTCTCTCTCATATCTATCTCATATCTATCTCTCCACACACCTCATACCCCAGGATTCCTGACTATGTCTCTCTATCTCCTGGCACTTCTGCGCTTGCCTCATCATTCTTGTAATTTGTTTTTCTTTTTGCAAGGGGGCGTGGCTTAGTGTGCGTTTACCATCTGCTGAAATATCATATGCTCTGCTCCAGAGGTGGCGCATTCCTTTAAAAATCCAGGCGGTTTACAAAAAAAACGGAAGTTAAAACACAAACTCCGCCAGAAAAAAATGCATGCATATAAAGTAAAATTGCGCAATTTTTTACGTAAATGTTAAATGCCCCTGCCTCCTCCATGACGCAATCACTATGCCGATTAAACCCATGAATCTGCACTTATCACAGAAGGTCAGATTAGCAGAAGAATAAAGATATCACAGGGGAAGGAAAGCTGCTGATGGGATCAATGTACATTGTACGTTCGCTGTAATCTGATAATACAGCGAATGTACAACATTCAAAATAAATTGTATAATTAAAAGACAAAAAAACAAAAAGGGAACGAAAAAACATTCGCAAACCTAATATAATGACTAAGCATTGTGGGTAATAAGTGATTAGGGCAAATAACGCTGTAACGTGCGGAAGAACTGCGGGAAATACTGGATAATGATTTATGACTTTGGCGCCACCCAGTGTCTATAACACTAAATTGCATTCTATTACGGATCTTCTCTTAAAGGAGTAGTCCAGTGCGGGGCCCCGGCAGCCCCGGGGGAAGGAGGCGTGTTGACCACCGCACAACGCGCCCCCTCAATACAACTCTATGGCAGAGCCGGGGCGTGTCGGCCGCCACTTCATGCGGTGGTTGTCACCCGCTATCTGACCAGCGAGTCGGGGCCCCGTACAGGAGATTGCGGGGCCCCAGCGGTTGGTCACCAACCCCCCCCCCCCCCCGGAACTGAAACTTATCCTTAGGATAGGGGATACGTTTTTCAGCACTGGACTATCCCTTTAAAGGGTCACATAAGACACAGGGATTGAGATAGGAACTCTGCAACCTGTCAACTAAATGTACGATCATTCAACGGCGCATGTCTGCATCTGAATATAGAGCAGTGTTTCCCGACCAGGCTGCCTCCAGCTGTTGCAAAACTACAACTCCCAGCATGCCCGGACAGCCGCTGGCTGTCCGGGCATGCTGGGAGTTGTAGTTTTGCAACAGCTGGAGGTCCACAGTTTGGAGACCACTGTCCTAGAGACTCAGGGGTCCTATAAAGGTCTTACCCGCTGGTGATCTCGTCGCTTCGGATGTTCTTGCTCAGGACGTCGCCGTCGCTCATGTAGCCGGTGGGGTCGGCGCTGACGCTCTCCAGGTCCATCTCGTCCCCCTTGTCGTCGCCGTGCCCCATGTTGCCTCTTGTAGCCAGCTGTCTCCGGAGCGGCGCTGGGTACACATAACGGCCGGATTCGCAGTTGATGAAGCGACTGGCGCTGGCCCGCGGAGGGTACCCGTTGCCCATAGAGGGCGCGTCTCCTGCCTGCAGGCGAGGGCTGGACTGGCCCAGCCGCCATGACAGAGGGGTGGGCCGGGAGGCCAGGCTGAGGAGGCTGCGGCCGCTGATCTCAGTCGTGATGTTGCTGTCAAACGTGGTTTCCAATGTGCTGGATGGAGAAGAAACATGTTAAAATTAAACCACATGTATAAGATCTCTGCTGGATGTCAGTGAATGGAAATGTTCACATATTGAAATGGTCCTGAAGAAGTCCTGCTCACACAGCTGAGGGTTTGTCACAATGCATGCTATCTAGGTTAGGCCATGCTGAGTGAGTCTAATGGACTGTATGGATTGTTATCAGTGATGTATGATGGCAGCAGGACTCGCCGCCCGGGCCCCACCTGTGGCTGATCTGGGTTCCCCTGAGGCTGGACATGGTTTCCTCCAGGTTCTGCCGGAGATCCGCAATGTTCTTCACTGTTCTCAGTCTACGGGTCTCTGGATCTTCACCTGAGAAAAAGGGAAAATAGAAGAATCAGGAAAAGAGATCTATCTATCCATCTCGTATCTATCTATTTAACTATCTCATATCTATCTATCTATCTATCTCATATCTATCTATCTCATATCTATCTCATATCTATCTATCTATCTCATATCTATCTATCTCATATCTATCTCATATCTATCTCTCTATCTCATATCTATCTATCTATCTCATATCTCTCTATCTCATATCTCTCTATCTCATATCTCTCTATCTCATATCTATCTATCTCATATCTATCTATCTATATCATATCTATCTATCTCATATCTATCTATCTATATCATATCTATCTATCTCATCTCTATCTATCTATCTCATCTCTATCTATCTATCTATCTATCTCATCTCTATCTATCTATCTATCTCATATCTATCTATCTATCTATCTATCTATCTCATCTCTATCTATCTATCTCATCTCTATCTATCTATCTCATCTCTATCTATCTCATCTCTATCTATCTATCTCATATCTATCTATCTATCTATCTCTCATATCTATATCTCTATCTCTCATATCTATATCTCTATCTCATATCTCCTATCTATCTATCTATCTATCTCATACCTATCTATCTCATACCTATCTATCTATCTATCTCATACCTATCTAACTATCTATCTCATATCTATCTATCTATCTCATATCTATCTCACATCTATCTATCTCTCTCATATCTATCTCACATCTATCTATCTCTCTCATATCTATCTATCTCATATCTATCTATCTATCTTTCTCCTATCTATCTATCTCATATCTATCTATCTATCTATCTATCTATCTATCTCATATCTATCTATTATCTCCTATCTATCTCACATCTATCTATCTCTCTCATAGCTATCTCTCTCATATCTATCTATCTCATATCTATCTATCTCATATCTATCTATCTATCTATCTCCTATCTATCTATCTATCTCATATCTATCTATCTATCTATCTCATATCTATCTATCTATCTATCTATCTATCTCATATCTATCTATCTCATATCTATCTATCTCATATCTATCTATCTATCTCATATCTATCTATCTCATATCTATTATCTCCTATCTATCTATCTCATATCTATCTATCTATCTATCTCATATCTATCTATCTCATATCTATCTATCTATCTATCTCATATCTATCTATCTCATATCTATCTATCTATCTCATATCTATCTATCTATCTATCTATCTCATGTCTATCTATCTATCTCATATCTATCTATCTATCTCTCTCTCTCTCATATCTATCTCATATCTATCTATCTATCTCATATCTATCTATCTATCTCATATCTATCTATCTATCTCATATCTATCTATCTATCTCATATCTATCTATCTATCTCTCTCATATCTATCTATCTATCTCTCTCATATCTATCTCCTATCTATCTATCTCCTATCTATCTCTCTCTCTCATATCTATCTCATATCTATCTCTCCACACACCTCATACCCCAGGATTCCTGACTATGTCTCTCTATCTCCTGGCACTCGGGGGCGCTGTCCTGAGGTTACCTGGTGACCCACTTACCGGACAGATCCTCCAGGCAGGACGTCCCTGTCTTGTTATAGAGCGGGGGCTCCATGTGGACCCCTCCCGTGCCGCTCTCCACCGAGACGTTCCCTTCGTTGTCTGTAGACCTGTAGACACAGACACGGGTTTAGCCATATGCACGGGGCCGGCGGCTTTACATAATTCATCACTATAATCTCTACACCATTACAACCGCCAAACCGCAGCCATGAAATATTCATATACAGGCCACGCTACAATCCGCCACACAGCGCACAACAGGGGTTTAATGAAATCCAAATATGTACGGATCGTCTTCATAATAAACCCGACGAGCCTAAGCCTGGGCCTCTTCCTCTTCTGGCAGGGTTACTCTTTAGCTTCTTAGTGACAACCAATATGGCTGCCATGGCAGATCGATCAGAAGTTCTGACCCAACGTACATAGATAAGAGCAAATGTGCTACTACGTGACTGATGGCAGCCATATTGGTAGTCACCCAGCTTCCCCAGATAAAGATAAAACTAAGTAATGGCCAAAAAAGAACAGGGGTCTCCAAACTGTGGACCTCCAGCTGTTGCAAAACTACAACTCCCAGCATGCCCAGACAAACAACAGCTTAGGAGCCCCATAGCTTCCCCCTAGGGCCTTATTGGGCTTCTGGCCAGGCCTAGGACAAAGTCAAACTGCAAGATTTAAAGCAGTGTTTCCAAACCAGGGTGCCTCCAGCTGTTGCAAAACTACAACTCCCAGCATGCCCGGACAGCCTTTGGCTGTCCGGGCATGCTGAGAGCTGTAGTTTTCCAACAGCTGGAGGCACTCTGGTTCGGAAACACTATATTAATGCATCAGACTGTGCCATACGGTGCTACCAGTGACCTGCCACTAGATGGAGCCATAATCACGTTAGTAACTGAGCAGCACAGGGCTGACAATGATCTCCACTACTGTGACTACCGTCTGCTGACTCCGGTTATTTAGACAGATTGTGCAGATTTCTCAGGGGGTGGAGAAGATTTACACAGTCTGTTTCCCATCGAAGGGTCTGGTCTAGGAAATCATTCCCTCTCCCCGAGCACCCAGCAGGTTGTTCCACAGAAGAAATGTCTGTCTTTATCCACAAAGAGCGGAAAATATATGATCATAGAGATAAGTGCAGGGAGGGGATAGAGAGGACTGTGCAGCTGTAACTGTATGACCACACTGTTCTCTCTATGATCATAGAGATGAGTGCAGGGAGGGGATAGAGGGGACTGTGCAGCTGTAACTGTATGACCACACAGATCTCTCTATGATCATAGAGATGAGTGCAGGGAGGGGATAGAGAGGACTGTGCAGCTGTATCTGTATGACCACACAGTTCTCTCTATGATCATAGAGAGGAGTGCAGGGAGGGGATAGAGAGGACTGTGTAGCTGTAACTGTATGACCACACAGTTCTCTCTCTGATTATAGAGATGAGTGCAGAGAGGGGATAGAGAGGACTGTGTGGCTGTATCTGTATGACCACACAGTTCTCTCTATGATCATAGAGATGAGTGCAGGGAGGGGATAGAGAGGACTGTGCAGCTGTATCTGTATGACCACACAGTTCTCTCTATGATCATAGAGATGAGTGCAGGGAGGGGATAGAGAGGACTGTGCAGCTGTAACTGTATGACCACACAGTTCTCTCTATGATCATAGAGATGAGTGCAGGGAGGGGATAGAGGGGACTGTGCAGCTGTAACTGTATGACCACACAGATCTCTCTATGATCATAGTGATGAGTGCAGGGAGGGGATAGAGAGGACTGTGCAGCTGTAACTGTATGACCACACAGTTCTCTCTATGATCATAGAGATGAGTGCAGGGAGAGGATAGAGAGGACTGTGTAGCTGTAACTGTATGACCACACAGTTCTCTCTATGATCATAGAGATGAGTGCGGGGAGGGGATAGAGAAGACTGTGCGGCTGTATCTGTATGACCACACAGTTCTCTCTATGATCATAGAGATGAGTGCAGGGAGAGGATAGAGAGGACTGTGTAGCTGTAACTGTATGACCACACAGTTCTCTCTATGATCATAGAGATGAGTGCAGGGAGGGGATAGAGAGGACTGTGCAGCTGTAACTGTATGACCACACTGTTCTCTATATGATCAGAGAGATGAGTGCAGGGAGGGGATAGAGAGGACTGTGTAGCTGTAACTGTATGACCACACAGTTCTCTCTATGATCATAGAGATTAGTGAGGGAGGGGATAGAGAGGACTGTGCAGCTGTAACTGTATGACCACACAGTTCTCTCTATGATCATAGAGATGAGTGCAGGGAGGGGATAGAGAGGACTGTGCAGCTGTATCTGTATGACCACACAGTTCTCTCTATGATCAGAGAGATGAGTGCAGGGAGGGGATAGAGAGGACTGTGCAGCTGTATCTGTATGACCACACAGTTCACTCTATGATCAGAGAGATGAGTGCAGGGAGGGGATAGAGAGGACTGTGCAGCTGTAACTGTATGACCACACAGTTCTCTCTATGATCATAGAGAGGAGTGCAGGGAGGGGATAGAGAGGACTGTGCAGCTGTATCTGTATAACCACACAGTTCTCTCTATGATCAGAGAGATGAGTGCAGGGAGGGGATAGAGAGGACTGTGCAGCTGTATCTGTATGACCACACAGTTCTCTCTATGATCAGAGAGATGAGTGCAGGGAGGGGATAGAGAGGACTGTGCAGCTGTAACTATATGATCACACAGTTCTCTATATGATCAGAGAGATGAGTGCAGGGAGGGGATAGAGAGGACTGTGCAGCACACAAGAGGAACCTACTGACAAAGATATTTCTCAATACTATTCACACCCCTATATATAGTTGTCTTGTATTTCAGGGTAACACAATGACCGTACCTGTACATGAAGGGTGCCACGGTGGCGGTGTTTGGGTGATTATACTGCTGCTGAGGATGAGGTAGCTGAACGCTGACTGTGTTACTTCCTGTAGTCTGTGTAACAGTGCTCGTCCCATTGACGGATTGGGCATTGCCCGCTGTAGCTGCCCCCTTCCCTTCAGAGGAGGCCAAGCTTGACGTGGAGGAGCTAGAATTTCGGTTGTCAAGTTGGTTCTTCTGAAGAGAAAGCCCTGAACCGGTCTTTGCGCTGCGGCCCCTGTCCCCTTCCTTGGCCGACCCTGGGGCACTTGAGGATTTTCCTGGGGTGGTTTTCATTCCTGGTTTTGGTATTCCGCTGTGAGCAGGGGCAGAGACGTCCTTCTTGCCCCCTTTGGGGATGAAGCTGGCGATCTTTGAGGACTTTTTTGGCATGTCGGTAGACGCGGGGACCGGATCTTCCTTGGACTCTTCCTTCACCTCGGCCTTCTCGCTCACGCTCGCTCTTTTGGCCAGGTCTTTGTTCTTCTCCTTCTGCTTGTCCTTCTCGTTGCCCTTTGGGGAACTCTTCTTGTTGGTCAATGCCCGGCCCAGCGTCCTTTGGGCTATGCCCTTCAGTGCTATCTTAGGACTATTCGAAGACGGGCTTATGCTGTTGGAATTCTTCACACAGGTTTCCATTTCTTCCGCTTCTTCGGGGCCAGTAAATTGGTCAAGACGTTCAGAGCTGGTGTCCCGAGACTCCTCCAGAGATGACCCGGGCGTCTTGGAGCCCCCTTTACTATTGAATAACTTGAGTTTTTCCAGCATGGATTTCTGGGTGTTGGGCGAAGGCTTCAGAGGTTCTTGAGGTTGTTTCGGACTATCCGGCACCGTCTGCTTCACGGACAGTATGGAAGACGTGGTGGTGTGCTTAGCACTGAGGGACTTGCTCCGCCATGGTTTGTTGGTGGAGTTGGGTTGGGGTATGGCTGAGGCGTTACTACTGGAGGAGAGGACATTCTCGTTCATCCCCGTCTGCTGCGACACCGTGCCCTCCGCCGACTCTGCAAGACACATCAAAAAGATAGAAATAAATAACACCGCCACATAACCGCCCACGCCTCAATCCCAAAATACACGTAAATTAGGACATTTATAGTATGTCGACTGGATGTGTCATATATGTGTGATCACTCACACTCACACTTAATGAGCCAAGGTCCCCACCCCCCTATTATAGCAGGTTTCCTACATTTCAGTCATAACACAACATCCCTCAGGGAACATCTAAAAGGGGGGGGGGGGGGAAATACTTTTTCACTAATATATTTCTGCAGGTAATGATCGAACGAGTCTTTCCTCTACATTTTGTAATAAACCGCTGTCCCCTGAAAGAATTCCGTCTTTGTTGCTTTTGGGAAAGATGGATGACAATCAACATGGGGGAGTTATAACACAGCTTTCCTTGTCTCCTTAGGGCAGTGTTTCCCAACCAGTGTGCCTCCAGCTGCTGAAAGACTACAACTCCCAACATGTCTGGACAGCTAAAGACTTTGTACAGAAGCCCCATAGCTTCACCCTAGGACCTTATTGGGCTTCCGGCCAGGCCTAGGACAAAGTCACACTGCAGAATCTAAAGCAGTGTTTCCCAACCAGTGTGCCAAAGGCTGTCCAATCTAGTTAAAGGGGTACTCCGGTGGAAAACTGTTTTTTTAATAAATCAACTGATGCCAGAAAGTTCAACAGATTTGTAAATTACTTCTATTAAAAAATCTTAATCCTTCCAGTACATATTAGCTGCTTAATACTACAGAGGAAATTCTTTTCTTTTTGGAACACAGAGCTCTCTGCTGACATCACGAGCACAGTGCTCTCTGCTGACATCTCCGTCCATTTTAGGAACTGTCCAGAGCAGCATATGTTTTCTATGGGTATTTTCTCCTACTCTGGACAGTTCTTAAAATGGACAGAGATGTCAGCAAAGAGCACTGTGCTCGTGATGTCAGCAGAGAGCTCTGTGTTCCAAAAAGAAAAGGATTTCCTCTGTAGTATTCAGCAGCTAATACGTACTGGAAGGATTAAGATTTTTTAATAGAAGTAATTTACAAATCTGTTTAACTTTCTGTCACCAGTTGATTTAAAAAAAAAACAAAAAAAAAAAACAACGTTTTCCACCAGAGTACCCCTTTAACCAGATTTGTAATTACTTTATTAGTAAAAATATTTTAAATTCTTAATCCTTCCAGTACTTGTTAGCGTCTGTATGCTCCACAGGAAGTTGTATTTCTTTCTGGAGTTATTTTCTGTCTGACCACAGTGCTCTCTACGGACACCTCTGCTGTCCATTTTAGGAACTGTCCAGAGCAGCATATGTTTGCTATGGGGATTTTCTCCTTCTCTGGACAGTTCCTTAAATGGACAGAGGTGTCGGCAGAAAGCACTGTGGTTGTGACAAAAAAAGAAATCCAAAAAGAAAAGAATTTCCTCTGTAGTATACAGCCGCTAATAAGTACTGGAAGGATTAAGATTTTTTTAATAGAAGTAATTTACTAATCTGTTTAACTTTCTGGCATTATTTGGTTTAAAATAAATAAATAAATACATTTTCCAGCGGAGTACCCCTTTAAGAAACATTGGGAGTCATATTCAAAACTCTTCATAACGTCAAAAATTTGCCGCAAAAAAAAGTTTCCATCAGATATTCAAAGTGTTTTACATGAGAATGATCCAAGGTTTACACTAGTTTACAACAGTTTTGCAAAGAGTGGGCGTGGCTATGTAAATTTCCTGTTTTACATAATATTTTCAAAGGGGTGTGAGTCCATTTCACATCCAAAATTTCGCACCAGCTCTTTGCTAGTGTAGAAATCACAGAAACGGTTGAAGTTTTTGACTTTTTTTTATTTATTTATTTTTTTTTTTTGGGGGGGGGGGGGGGGGTAAACGGTAATATTTAATCAGTTATTGAAAAATAAAAAAATATTATTGCAAACTGTTAAAAAAAAAAAGAAAAAACATTTTTTATATTATTTTATGGTCACTGCACCTGCACTCACATTTAACCCCTGAACATGTATTTTTTTTTATACAGTTATCGCTTTGTATGAGCGCTGGTAATCGTGGAATATTATGTGAGATGCTTCCTCCAGAGTTTGCCGATTTTGGCGCAAATTATTATTATTTTTTTTTTTTTTACAGATGGTGGCAATTTTTTTTTTTATTTTTTTTTGGCGCCAAAATCTGAAATTTTTAAAGCAGCCCAAGAGACCTTGGAAAATGTGAGGAGAAGGAAAGAAATGTGTGATTACTATCGCTGGAACAGGAATTACAGTAGTTTTTGAATATCTCCCCCAATGTGTGTCTAACTGTTGCAAAACTACAACTCCCAGCATGCCCGGACAGCCAAAGGCTGTCCGGGCATCCTGGGAGTTGTAGTTTTGCAACAGCTGGAGGCCCCCTGGTTGGGAAACACTGTTTCTGAGAAGTCTGTAGATTGGATACAATTGTATCAAATTCTCAACTGTCAAACATTTAAGTTTAGATGGATGTAATGAAAGCAAGTGGATAAAGTGCATGCTGGGAGTTGTAGTTTTGCAACAGCTGGAGGCACACTGGATAGAAAACACTGCTTTAACCAGGACAGAGAGCCATCACCGGCTCAATAAGGTGACGTCTACGAGCAGACTCAGCGTTTCCTCTAATTCACTCCATGTGCGGCGGCTCCTGGTTCCGATTAACCTGCGGCGCACAAATATTAATATATCAGTAAATCCTGCGGAGGGCGATGTGTTCCACATGTTCCCCCTCTATCCGCGGGCAATGGGGGGGAGAACAGACGACATCTATCGCAGACATTTTTCCATTTTAAAGAAAAGCCACAAGTGTCTGTTAAAGCGGCAAATAAGATAAACGCCCGGCTGTTCCGTGTAAGACTGCGCGCGGTGAACACGCCTGAATCCATTCATTACAGACCCACGACAGTGGGAGCGGGGCCAAAAAAGATTGCCATTCAGAAAACCGGTAGGATAGAAGCTGTACACCTCCCCTCCAGCTCTATCTGTATACTGCTGCTATCTCTATGGAACCAGGATATATACACCTCCTCTCCAGCTCTATCTGTATACTGCTGCTATCTCTATGGAACCAGGATATATACACCTCCCCTCCAGCTCTATCTTTATACTGCTGCTATCTCTATGGGATCAGGATATATAGTAGTTATACACCTCCCCTCAAGTTCTATCTGTATACTGCTGCTATCTCTATTGGATCAGGATATATAGTAGTTATATAACTCCCCTCCAGCTCTATCTGTATACTGCTGCTATCTCTATGGGATCAGGATATATAGTAGTTATACACCTCCCCTTCAGATCGATCTGTATACTGCTGCTGCTATCTCTATAGGATCAGGATATATAGTAGTTATACACCTCCCCTCCAGCTCTATCTGTATACCGCTACTATCTCTATGGGATCAGGATATATAGTAGTTATATAACTCCCCTCCAGCTCTATCTGTATACTGCTGTTATCACTATGGGATCAGGATATATAGTAGTTATACACCTCTCCTCCAGCTCTATCTGTGTACTGCTGCTGCTATCTCTATGGGATCAGCATATATAGTAGTTATACACCTCCCCTCCAGCTCCATCTGTATACTGCTGCTATCTCTATGGAATCGGGATATATAGTAGTTATACACCTCCCCTCCAGCTCTATCTGTATACTGCTGCTATATCTATGGGATCAGGATATATAGTAGTTATACACCTCCCCTCCAGCTCTATCTTTATACTGCTGCTATCTCTATGGGATCAGGATATATAGTAGTTATACACCTCCCCTCAAGTTCTATCTGTATACTGCTGCTATCTCTATTGGATCAGGATATATAGTAGTTATATAACTCCCCTCCAGCTCTATCTGTATACTGCTGCTATCTCTATGGGATCAGGATATATAGTAGTTATACACCTCCCCTTCAGATCGATCTGTATACTGCTGCTGCTATCTCTATAGGATCAGGATATATAGTAGTTATACACCTCCCCTCCAGCTCTATCTGTATACCGCTACTATCTCTATGGGATCAGGATATATAGTAGTTATATAACTCCCCTCCAGCTCTATCTGTATACTGCTGTTATCACTATGGGATCAGGATATATAGTAGTTATACACCTCTCCTCCAGCTCTATCTGTGTACTGCTGCTGCTATCTCTATGGGATCAGCATATATAGTAGTTATACACCTCCCCTCCAGCTCCATCTGTATACTGCTGCTATCTCTATGGAATCGGGATATATAGTAGTTATACACCTCCCCTCCAGCTCTATCTGTATACTGCTGCTATATCTATGGGATCAGGATATATAGTAGTTATACACCTCCCCTCCAGCTCTATCTGTATACTGCTGCTATCTTTATGGGATCAGGATATATAGTAATTATACACTTCCCCTCCAGCTCTATCTGTATACTGCAGCTATTTCTATGGGATTAAGATATATAGTAGTTATACCCCTCCTCCTGCTCTATCTGATACTGCTGATAACTCTCTCTCTCTCTCTCTCTCTCTCTCTCTCTCTCTCTCTCTCTCTCTCTCTCTCTCTATATATATATATATGTATATATATATATATACTATTGAGAATCTACAGCAGTGTTTCCCTCCCAGCATGCCTCCCACTGGGAGTTGTAGTTTTGCAACAGCTGGAGGCACCCTGGTTGGGCAACACTGATCTATGTGTCCAGGAAGGGAAGTGGAGGCGATACCAGAACATTCCCAGAGGATCATATGCGGAGTGCGAACAAATGTAATCCGTTCCAGGCTGCGGATAATTCATCAGATCTGTGTAAACATGACGACCCACCGCGGCAAGACTTAAAGGGCCGGCGACCCTCCCCAGTGATCAATGCATAACTGTGCGGGAGCGTTATAAGAGGAGCCGCTGATATCGGGTTCTCTGGGATTTTCCTAAATCTGAAAACTATTCACACCCCTGCAACCTTTTCCTGTTATTTTGTAACGGAGAATTTAAAGGATCAGTGCACAAAACAAAACTATTCAACCCCCCCCTTAGGGGGCTAATTCCTTCATTTTCCACATTTTTCTTTTTTCAGTCCATTTCTTCGGGCATGCTGGGAGTTGTAGTTTTGCAATAGCCAGGGTCAGAAAATCATTGCTGCTTTTTTATAGAAACAGTGCCCCACCTGCTCACAGGTTGCAGCTGGTATTGCATCTCAGTCCCATTCACTCCAATAGTGCTGAGCTGCAATACAACCTGTGGACAGGGGTGGCGCTGTTTTTATAAAAAAGCAACAATGTTTTTCTGATTCTATCTATTCAGCTGTTACAAAACTACAACTCCCAGTATGCCCGGACAGCCGTTGGCTGTCCGGGCATGCTGGGAGTTGTAGTTTTGCAACAGCTGGAGGCACCCTGCTTGGGAAACAATGCTATAGACTCTGGATGTCAGAGTAGAGAAGGGTCTGGAAAGCTCCCCCTGAAGAATACATGTGCTAGTGTATATTGGATGTGGAGTGCATGCTGGGAGTTGTAGTTTTGAAACAGCTGGAGGCCCCCTGGATGAGAAACACTGATCGATATATACGATGGCCTCTTGACTCTATGTTGACTCTGGATGTTAGAGGAAAAAAAGAGTCGGGTAAGTGCCCCCCTGCAGAGAACATGTGCTAGTGTATACAGGGATGGGAGAACATGGTGGGAATTGTAGTTTTGCAACAGCTGGAGGCACCCTGGGTGGGAAACACTGCTCTATGTGTACAATAGCCTCTCAACTCTCTGTTGACTCTGGATGTCAGAGGAGAGAAGGGTCGGGCAAGTGCCCCCCTGCAGAATACATGAGCCATGTATGTGGGGATGGGGAGTGCATGCTGGGAGTTGTAGTGTTGCAACAGCTGGAGGCACACTGGTTTGGAAACACTGATCTATGTGTACGATGGCCTTTTGACTCTGTTGACTCTGGATGTCAGAGGAGGGAAGGGTCGGGCAAGTGCCCCCCTGCAGAGTACATGTGCTAGTGTATGTGGGGATGGGGAGTGCATGCTGGGAGTTGTAGTTGTATAATAGCTGGGGACTCCCTGATTCATCTTGTATTCGCTGTTTCATGTGGCTGCAGCCTCCTTGGCCCGGACCCAGCTTTAAACTGTGCAAAAGGAAGAGAAACCTCCCGGAGGATGAAGCTAAATAAGGGCAGGAACAAAGTCCTAAAGACCAAACACCGAGCACAGGAAACCGAGCGGAGATCTAGAGAAGAGTCGGCATGTAAAAAAGATAAAAAATCTATTGTAAAGGGGGGAACCCCCCAACTAACGCTTGTCTGGAGATCAGGATCAGAGGGACAGGGGGCGCAGACCACGGGGCGTCTGTGTATCCAAATCTGGTGTAGATTTAACACTGTGTGAAGTAGAAGCGGCTCAAATCCTTCCCTACAGCTGGAATCACAAATTGTCACCAGCAGCTACTGTGTAACCTACAGGATGTAACACTGCGAAATCCTGGAGAGGAACACGGAAGACACAGCGTCTGTAAGGGATCAGCTATATCCTGCATTATACTCCAGAGCTGCACTCACTATTCTGCTGGTGAGGTCACTGTGTACATTACATTACATTACTTATCCTGTACTGATCCTGAGTTATATCCTGTATTTACTCCAGAGCTGTACTCACTATTCTGCTGGTGAGATCACTGTGTACATACATTACATTACTTATCCTGTACTGATCCTGAGTTATATCCTGTATTATACTCCAGAGCTGTACTCACTATTCTGCTGGTGAGGTCACTGTGTACATACATTACATTACTTATCCTGTACTGATCCTGAGTTATATCCTGTATTATACTCCAGAGCTGTACTCACTATTCTGCTGGTGAGGTCACTGTGTACATACATTACATTACTTATCCTGTACTGATCCTGAGTTATATCCTGTATTATACTCCAGAGCTGTACTCACTATTCTGCTGGTGAGGTCACTGTGTACATACATTACATTACTTATCCTGTACTGATCCTGAGTTATATCCTGTATTATACTCCAGAGCTGTACTCACTATTCTGCTGGTGAGGTCACTGTGTACATACATTACATTACTTATCCTGTACTGATCCTGAGTTATACCCTGTATTATACTCCAGAGCTGTACTCACTATTCTGCTGGTGAGGTCACTGTGTACATACATTACATTACTTATCCTGTACTGATCCTGAGTTATATCCTGTATTATACTCCAGAGCTGTACTCACTATTCTGCTGGTGAGATCACTGTGTACATACATTACATTACTTATCCTGTACTGATCCTGAGTTATATCCTGTATTATACTCCAGAGCTGTACTCACTATTCTGCTGGTGAGGTCACTGTGTATATACAGTACATTACTTATCCTGTACTGATCCTGAGTTATATCCTGTATTATACCCCAGAGCTGTACTCACTATTCTGCTGGTGAGGTCACTGTGTACATACATTACATTACTTATCCTGTACTGATCCTGAGTTATATCCTGTATTATACTCCAGAGCTGTACTCACTATTCTGCTGGTGAGGTCACTGTGTACATACATTACATTACTGATCCTGTACTGATCCTGAGTTATATCCTGTATTATATTCCAGAGCTGTACTCACTATTCTGCTGGTGAGATCACTGTGTACATACATTACATTACTTACCCTGTACTGATCCTGAGTTATATCCTGTATTATACTCCAGAGCTGTACTCACTATTCTGCTGGTGAGGTCACTGTGTATATACATTACATTACTTATCCTGTACTGATCCAGAGTTATATTCTGTATTATACTCCAGAGCTGTACTCACTATTCTGCTGGTGAGATCACTGTGTACATACATTACATTACTTACCCTGTACTGATCCTGAGTTATATCCTGTATTATACTCCAGAGCTGTACTCACTATTCTGCTGGTGAGGTCACTGTGTATATACATTACATTACTTATCCTGTACTGATCCTGAGTTATATCCTGTATTATACTCTAGAGCTGTACTCACTATTCTGCTGGTGAGGTCACTGTGTACATACATTACATTACTTATCCTGTACTGATCCAGAGTTATATTCTGTATTATACTCCAGAGCTGTACTCACTAATCTGCTGGTGAGATCACTGTGTACATACATTACATTACTTATCCTGTACTGATCCTGAGTTATATCCTGTATTATACTCCAGAGCTGTACTCACTATTCTGCTGGTGAGGTCACTGTGTACATACATTACTTATCCTGTACTGATCCTGAGTTATATCCTGTATTATACTCCAGAGCTGTACTCACTATTCTGCTGGTGAGATCACTGTGTACATACATAACTTATCCTGTACTGATCCTGAGTTATATCCTGTATTATACTCCAGAGCTGTACTCACTATTCTGCTGGTGAGGTCACTGTGTACATACATTACATTACTTATATTGTACTGATCCTGAGTTATATCCTGTATTATACTCCAGAGCTGTACTCACTATTCTGCTGGTGAGATCACTGTGTACATACATTACATTACTTATCCTGTACTGATCCTGAGTTATATCCTGTATTATACTCCAGAGCTGCACTCACTATTCTGCTGGTGAGGTCACTGTGTACATACATTACATTACTTATCCTGTACTGATCCTGAGTTATATCCTGTATTATACCCCAGAGCTGCACTCACTATTCTGCTGGTGAGGTCACTGTGTACATACATTACATTACTTATCCTGTACTGATCCTGAGTAATATCCTGTATTATACCCCAGAGCTGCACTCACTATTCTGCTGGTGGGGTCACTGTGTGGATTACGCCACTGATTACAAGGGTCATGGCCTCCTCCATGTGTACAGGTGACAACATTCCCTTAATTGTGTATATTAAAGAAAACTCCACATTGCGGTCTGGTGTATGTGAAAAGAGAGGGAGACGCTGCCCCTTAGTGGCCAATTACAAGTAAATCTTATCTGGAGTGTTACTGACAGCAGATTATTATGTAAGGGGGGGTATCGAGGGAAGTGTTTCCCAACCACGGTGCCTCCAGCTGTTGCAAATCAACATCTCCCAGCATGCCCTGGGCAATAGCTGGAGGCACACTGGTTGGGAAACACTTCTCCAGATACCGGAACACAATAAACGAGTGCGACGTGTACATAGCGCCCCCTATCTGCCTCCTTATGATCCTTCTCATATCCGTTATAATTTAAAAAATAATTAAAAAATTCCCAAACTGGACACTGTGGTGCTTACAGGGTTAAATCATTTCTATATAATTTTTTTTTCACTTGCGCCGCACATGGAAGCAGTCAGGAATCCCTCGTCCTGTACCGCACGAATAACGTACAGGTGGAATATCCATCCGCCAGGATATTACTTTTTTTACAGAGAATTTTACGTTATAAACTCCTACAAATAGACTCAAACCCCTTCCTCTGTATTTTTCCATTATGCCAGTGTTTCCCAATCGGCGCGGCTCTGGCTGTTGCAAAACTATAACTCCAAGCATGCCCGGACAGCCGTTGGCTGTCCGGGCATGCTGGGAGTTGTAGTTTTGCAACAGCTGGAGGCCCCCTGGTTGGGAAACACTGTTTCTGAGAAGTCTGTAGACCGGATACAATTGTATCAAATTCTCAACTGTCAAACACTTAAGTTTAGATGGATGTAATGAAAGCAAGTGGATATAGTGCATGCTGGGAGTTGTAGTTCTGCAACAGCTGGAGGCACACTGGTTGGGAAACACTGTTTCTGAGAAGTCTGTAGACTGAATACAATTGTATCAAATTCTCAACTGTCAAACACTTAAGTTTAGATGGATGTAATGAAAGCAAGTGGATATAGTGCATGCTGGGAGTTGTAGTTCTGCAATAGCTCTGGCATAATAAGGGTTGTACTTTTCCAATAGCTGGAGAGCCGTAGGTTAAAGGTGTATTCCAGGCAAAAACTTTTTTTTAATATATCAACTGGCTCCGGAAAGTTAAACAGATTTGTAAATTACTTCTATTAAAAAATCTTAATCCTTCCAATAGTTATTAGCTTCTGAAGTTTTCTGTCTAACTGCTCAATGATGATGTCACGTCCCGGGAGCTGTGCATGATGGGAAAATATCCCCATAGGAACTGCACAGCTCCCGGGACGTGAGTCATAAGAGAGCAGTTAGACAGAAAACAACAACTCAACTTCAGAAGCTAATAACTATTGGAAGGATTAAGATTTTTTAATAAAAGTAATTTACAAATCTGTTTAACTTTCCGCAGCCAGTTGATATAAAAAAAAAAAAAGTTTTGGCCTGGAATACCCCTTTAAGGATCTTATATTCTAGGCCAGTATTTCCCAACCAGGGTGCCTCCAGCTGTTGCCAAACTACATCTCCCAGCATGCACTATATCCACTTGCTTTCATTACATCCATCTAAACTAAAACGTTTGACAGTTGAGAATTTGATACAATTGTATCCAATCTACAGAATTCTCAGAAACAGTGTTTCCCAACCAGGGGGCCTCCAGCTGTTGCAAAACTACAACTCCCAGCATGCACTATATCCCCTTGCTTTCATTACATCCATCTAAACTAAAACGTTTGACAGTTGAGAATTTGATACAATTGTATCTGGTCTACAGACTTCTCAGAAACAGTGTTTCCAAACCAGGGGCCTCCAGCTGTTGCAAAACTACAACTCCCAGCATGCCCGGACAGCCAAATGTATGTCCGGGCATGCTGGGAGATGTAGTTTTGCAACAGCTGGAGGCACCCAGGTTGGGAAACACTGTGCTATGCCAAGTACAAGCCCGTACTGTCTCCCTGCACTGTCCAGCCTGTGAGGGGTTAATGTCGGCACCATAACAGGTGAATGTTCCTGACACAAAGTGACAAACTACAAAGACAGCAGAAAATCATAGATGTGAGGAGTTACCGGTCTGTGCGGTGTAGTGTGCGTCCTCTCCGCTTCACCCTGCCGGCACCAGCTCTGCTACATCCTCTCCCGGGGACAGCGGAGCAGTCAGAGGTGAAGCAGCGATCTCTCCACCCTCTGCACTCACTGCTGACTCCAGAGATCACATCCCCACCCCTCAGCTGTCTACTGACTCCACTGTGCACAGAGTATAGAGACCCCCACTCTAAAGAGACCCCTGCCCTCCACACAGACTGATCAACAGCTATATCACCTCTATAGAGACCCCCACTCTAAAGAGACCTCCACACAGACTGATACTCAGCTATATCACCGTTATAGAGACCCCCACTCTAAAGAGACCTCCTGCCCTCCACACAGACTGATCAACAGCTATAGCACCTCTATAGAGACCCCCACTGTAAAGAGACCCCTGCCCTCCACACAGACTGATACTCAGCTATATCCCTCTAAAGAGACCCCCACCCCTCCACACAGACTGATACTCAGCTATATCCCTCTATAGAGACCCCCACCCCTCCATACAGAGCCCCCATTACTATCTCCCTGCAGTGGAGGGAACTTTCCTTCCTCACATAATATATAACCGAGGCCGCTCTCTTATGTAAACTCAGATAACAGGAGTAATCGCCATCTCAGGACACAGTAACCTCTACCTGAGGCCGCAGGGGTATCCTAAAAAGCTTAATAACATGCTAACGACACCACTGCTCAACCAATATGTGCCCAAGCATGCTGGGAGTTGTAGTTTTCCAACAGCTAGAGAGACACAGATTGTAGACCAATTGCTCACAAGCTACTGCAAAACTGCAACTCCCAGCATGCCCAGACAACCAACTGCTGCTGCAAAAGTACAACTCCCAGCATGCCCAGACAACCAACTGCTGCAGCAAAACTACAACTCCCAGCATGCCCAGACAACCAACTGCTGCAGCAAAACTACAACTCCCAGCATGCCCAGACAACCAACTGCTGCTGCAAAAGTACAACTCCCAGCATGCCCAGACAACCAACTTCTGCTGCAAAAGTACAACTCCCAGCATGCCCAGACAACCAACTGCTGCAGCAAAACTACAACTCCCAGCATGCCCAGACAACCAACTGCTGCAGCAAAACTACAACTCCCAGCATGCCCAGACAACCAACTGCTGCTGCAAAAGTACAACTCCCAGCATGCCCAGACAACCAACTGCTGCTGCAAAACTACAACTCCCAGCATGCCCAGACAACCAACTGCTGCTGCAAAAGTACAACTCCCAGCACGTCCAGACAGTCAACATGTGTCCAGGCATGCTGGGAGTTGTAGTTTTGTAAACTACAGCTCCCAGCATGCCTGGACAGTCAACTGCTTTTGCAAAACAACAACTCCCAGCATGCCCGGACAGCCAACGGCTGTCCGGGCATGCTGGGAGTTGTAGTTTTACAACAGCTGAAGTCACAATTGGAGACCAACGGCTCTCCAGCAATTGCAAAACTACAACTCCCAGCATGCACAGCCAACTTCTTGAAAAACTATAATTTCCAGCATACCTGGAAAGCAGGAGACTGTCCAGGCATGCTGGGAGTTGTAGTTTTACAACAGATGGGCAGCCAATGTTTCCAACCAGCGTCTTCATCGGTTACAAACTTGTGGCTCTGCAATTGTTACAAAACTACAATGCCCAGCATGCCCAGACAGCCAACTGCTGACAAAACTAAAATTCCCAGCCGACGGCTGTCTGGGCATGCTGGGAGTTGTAGTTTTACAACAGCTGGAGGCCCACAGTGCCTCAAACCAGTGTATCTCCAGCAGTAACAATCCTGTGGCTCTCCAACTTCTGTAGAACTACAATGCCCAGCATGCTCATTGGGGATTAGTAGTTTGCAAGAACTATTGGCTGTCTGGGTTCCCCTTTAAGTCCCATATAACCCAATGCATTCCTATAGGTGTGTGGTGTCATCTACATTCGGACACTCCATCCTAGCGCACCACATTTCTAACAAGGAACTATTTGGTCGGCGTTCCCCTTTAAATACAAAGAGAAATTTCCTTTGGAACCGGAGTGTAGCGACTTAAAGGGGTACTCCGGTGGAAAACTTTTTTTTTATCAACTGGTGCTAGAAAGTTATAAGATTTGTAAATTACTTAGATTAAAAAATCTTAATCCTTCCAGTACTTATTAGCTGCTGAATACTACAAAGGAAATTATTTTCTTTTTGGAACACAGAGCTCTCTGCTGATATCACTAACACAGTGCTCTCTGCTGACATCTCTGTCCATTTTAAGGAACTGTCCAGAGTAGCATATGTTTACATCACCTGGTGCCAGAAAGTTATACGGATTTGTAATTTACTTCTATTAAAAAAATCTTAATCCTTCCAGTACTTATTAGCTGCTATATACTACAGAGAAAGTTCTTTTCTTTTTGGATTTCTTTTTTCTGACCACAGTGCTCTCTGCTGAAACTTCTGTCCATGTCAGGAACTGTCCAGAATAGGAGCAAATCCCTATAGCAAACCTCTCCTGCTCTGGGCAGTTCCTGATACAGACAGAGGTGTCAGCAGAGAGCACTGTGGTCAGAAAAAAAAATCAATCCAAAAACAAAAGAACTTTCTCTGTAATATACAGCCGCTAATAAGTACTGGAAGGATAAAGTTTTTTTTTTTTAATAGAAGTAATTTACAAATCTGCTTAACTTTCTGGCACCAGCTGATAAAAAGAAATAAAAATTTTAGGCGTCCGGATTATATGAAACCGAAGACGAATGGGAAAACACAAATGTGATAAAGTGCTGACACAACAGAACATCAAAAGCGCGGAGCGGAGTGTCACCAGGGGGAGACGAGGACGCCCCCCGAATCCGTCAGGAAGAGTTCAAAGCCTCCACCTGCCACATCTTAGGAGACAGGAGGGGCGCCTCTCGGCTTTTGTTCTTAGAAGGAAGAATAATGTCCGGAGCAGATACCTGGTTATCTTCCCTGCCGGAGATTAAACAATGGCAAAAAATATGTGAAAAGTGAAGCTTTACGGCGCGCGCTCGGCTCTGCTATATACAAACACTGGGAGTCCGGCCTTGTATGGGAGAAGAATCCAGCGCCACCCAACAAGAAAGTGTCTACATAAAACATGACACTGAGTCAGCGCGGCTACTCCAGGGACTTAGGTGGGATATACATTGCCAGGACCGTGTAAAACGATTGTCTACTACAACTCCCAGCATGCACTGACAACCTGCAACTACCATCGCATGCGTGCAGTGTAGGTGTAGTTTTGCAACAGCATGTTATCCCCGGTTCATAGGCTAAAGCAGTGTTTCCCAACTATTGTGCCTCCAGCTGTTGCAAAACTAAAACTCCACATCCCTGCATACACTAGCACATGTATTCTGCCAGGGGACACTTGTCCGACCCTTTTCTCTTCTGACATCCAGAGTCAACAGAGGGTTGAGAGGCTATTGTACACATAGATCAGTGTTTACCAACTATTGTGCCTCCAGCTATTGCAAAGCTAAAACTCCCAGCATGCACTCCACATCCCCGTTTACACTAGCACATATATTCTGCAGAAGGACACTTGCCCAACCATTTTCTCCTCTGACATCCAGAGTGAACAGAGGGTTGAGAAGCTATCATACACATAGATCAGTGTTTCCAAACCAGGGTGCCTCCAGCTGTTGCAAAACTACAACTCCTAGCTTGCATTTCCCATCCCCGTATACACTAGCACATGTATTCTGCAGAAGGACACTTGCCCAACCCGTTTCTCCTCTGATATCCAGAGTCAACAGAGGGTTGAGAGGCCATCGTAGACAGAGATCAGTGTTTCCCAACCAGGGTGCCTCCAGCTGTTGCAAATCTACAACTCCCAGCATGCATACCCTATCCCCGTATTAGCTAGCATTTATATTCTGCAGAAGGACACTTGCCCAACCCTTTTCTCCTCTGACATCCAGAGTGAACAGAGGGTTGAGAGACCATCATACTCATAGATCAGTGTTTCCAAACCAGGGTGCCTCCAGCTGTAGCAAAACTACAACTACCAGCATGAAGACACTTGCCCAACCGTTCTCTCCTCTGACATCAGGAGTCAACAGAGAGTCAAGAGGCCATAAGACACATAGATCAGTGTTTTTCAACCAGAGTGCCTTCAGCTGTTGCAAAACTACAACTCTCAGCATGGGGGCACTTGCCCAACCGTTCTCTCCTCTAACATCCAGTGTGTACAGAGAGTCGAGAGGCCATCAGACACATAGATCAATATTTCCCAACCTGAGTGCCTACAGCTGTTCTAAAACTACAACTTTCAGCATGCCCGGACAGCCTTCGGCTGTCCGGGCATGCTGGGAGTTGTAGTTTTGCAACAGCTGGAGGCACCCTGGTTTGAAAAGCACTTTCTTGTATGGGTAATAAAACATGTAGGCTCCCTCCTGTGCAGATGGGAGTTGTAATCTGTAAGTCCACCGTTTGGAGACCAATGGACTAGAGTGACTTCAGCTGTCTGTGCATGCTTGGAGTTGTAGTTTTGCTAAATCTAAAAGGTCCACAGTTTCATCTACTACAACTCCCAGCATGCCCTGACAACCTGCAGCTATCATAGCCTGCTGGGAGGTGTAGTTCCGCGACAAAATGGAACTAATCACAAGTTGTGGAGTCTGTTACCCATTTACTAGGAAATCCTTCACATAGGTTGCCGTAGGCTCTCCGGGCATGCTGGGAGTTGTAGTTTTGCAACATCTGTAGGTCCACAGTTTGGAGACCACTAAGACCATACCAAACGAGATACGCGTGCACGTAACGCTGCACACCGCATGGTATGTTAGTCAGATCATCTGACAAATCATGTGATAGTCGGCTGAGCGGCTTTGTAATAATAAGAAAAAGGGAGAATTGTCCCTGGTCAGTGGGGCCGATATGTTTGGAGCAAAAGAGCTTTAAAAATAAATAAAAAATAAATAATAATAAAAATCCAAATATTTCTTTCATGTACAATGTATTCGGAAGGTTGAGAACCTTTCACCTTTTTTCCACATTTTGTTATGTTTCTCCTTGTGATAAATAATAATAATAATAATAAATAATAATTAAAAAATATATATATATTTCCCTCCATCATTCAGCACTCAAATGTTTTGTAAAAGGAGAACCTACAATTTCTCATGGACATAAGTATTCATACCCTTTATTAAGACACTTGATATTGATCTCTGGCTCCTCCCATTTCTCTCGATCATCTCTGAGATGTTTCTCCACCTTGGTCGGAGTCACCTGGGGTAAATTCATCAGACTGGACAAGACACGGCCATGTCTATATATCAGAGCAAACACCAAGTCATGGGGGGGGGGGGGGGGGGGGGAAAAGAACTGCCTGTAGAGCTCAGACACAGCTCTGCCTATAAGGTCTCACAGCTGACAATGTATATCAGAGCAAACCCCAAGCCATGAAGGGGGAAAGAACGGCCTGTAGAGCTCAGACACAGCCCTGTCTATATAAGGTCTCACAGCTGACAATGTATATCAGAGCAAACCCCAAGCCATGAGGGGGAAAGAACTGCCTGTAGAGCTCAGACACAGCCCTGCCTTTAAGGTCTCACAGCTGACAATGTATATCAGAGCAAACACCAAGTCATGAGGGGAGAAAGAACTGCCTGTAGAGCTCAGACACAGCTCTGTCTATAAGGTCTCACAGCTGACAATGTATATCAGAGCAAACACCAAGCCATGAGATGGAAAGAACTGCCTGTAGAGCTCAGACACAGCCCTGTCTATATAAGGTCTCAAAGCTGACAATGTATATCAGAGCAAACCCCAAGCCATGAGAGGGAGAGAACTGCCTGTAGAGCTCAGACACAGCTCTGCCTATAAGGTCTCACAGCTGACAATGTATATCAGAGCAAACCCCAAGCCATGAAGGGGGAAAGAACGGCCTGTAGAGCTCAGACACAGCCCTGTCTATATAAGGTCTCACAGCTGACAATGTATATCAGAGCAAACCCCAAGCCATGAGGGGGAAAGAACTGCCTGTAGAGCTCAGACACAGCCCTGCCTTTAAGGTCTCACAGCTGACAATGTATATCAGAGCAAACACCAAGCCATGAGATGGAAAGAACTGCCTGTAGAGCTCAGACACAGCCCTGTCTATATAAAGGTCTCAAAGCTGACAATGTATATCAGAGCAAACCCCAAGCCATGAGGGAGAGAGAACTGCCTGTAGAGCTCAGACACAGCCCTGTCTATATAAGGCCTCACAGCTGACAATGTATATCAGGGCAAACACCAAGTCGTTAGGGGGAAAGAACTGCCTGTAGGGCTCAGAGACCAGATTGTGAGGGACCACAGATCTGCAGAAGGGGACAAAACATTTCGGCTGCACTGAAAGTTCCCAAGAGCTCAGTGGCCTCCATAATTCTTACATGGAAGAAAAAGGAACAACCAGGAGTCTTACTAGAGCTGTCACCCCCCCCAAACTAAGTAATGAGGGGAGAAGGGACTTGGTAAGAAAGGAGACTGAGAACCCAATCGTCACTATGGATGAGCCCCAAAGATCCTGAATGCAGATGGGAGATTAACTAGGCCAATATTTCCCAATCAGTATGCCTCCACCTTGGCTGTCCGGGCATACTGGGAGTTGTAGTTTTGCAACAGCTGAAGGCACTGAAACACTGATCTATGTGTACGATGGCCTTTCAACTCTCTGTTGACTCTGGATGTCAGAGGAGAGAAGGGTTGGGCAAGTGTTCCCCTGCAGAATACATGAGCTAGAATATGCGGGGATAGGGAATGCATGCTGGGAGTTGTAGTTTTGCAACAGCTGGAGGCACCCTGGTTGGGTAACCATGCTCTGCACCCCCCCCCCCCCCCCACACCGTACACACAGTCACATTCCTCCGGCTCCTCAATACTGATTCTTCGCTTCCTCCTGCCCTCGGGGACCCGACATGAATATTTTCCCTGTTCGCTGTGTAAACAATATGATGTTTTCTCTGATCCATTCTCTAATAATTGGAAACATGTCCACGTGCCTGGAATTCCACGTTGCCATCTATATTGTGGAATCTATGAAGACAATTCCTTTAATCCGACATCTGACAGTCTGATATAGATATTGAAAATCCTGAGGATCCTCAAAGGTTGCAGCACCTGCTGTATTCATTTCCTGTCTGCTGCTCTGCCTGTGGCATTGCCAAGCACAAGGCAGCATGCAGTAACCACAACTCTTTCTTCCCTAAATGTCCCAATAAAGATATATATGTGTATATGAAATTGAGATGGTAATTTAACTGTAGTGGCAGGTCAGAGGTGTTGACATCACTAAGGGGGTGGGGCTAAAGTTCAAAGATAAAATCCAGCCACGCCTCCTGAGACAGCAGAAATGAGTTATCTAAGGAGAGAGATAGAAGCCGAGGAGCTGCTGAGACAACACCACACTGACAATAAGAGGACTACTCAACTTCCTTTTAGGAAAGAAGGAGGAGCTGGGAGCTGCTGAGACAACACCACACAGACAAAGAAAGGACTACACAACTTTCTGTTAGGAGAGGGGGAGGAGCTGGGAGATGCTGAGACAACACCACACAAAGAAAGGACTACACAGCTTTCTGTTAGGAGAGGGGGAGGAGCTGATAGATGCTGAGACAACACCACAGTGACAAAGAAAGGACTACACAAATTCCTGTTAGGAGAGAGGGGAGAGCTGAGAAGCTGCTAAGACAACACTACACTGACAATGAGTGGACTACACAACTTCCTGTTAGAAGAGACATAATCAAGAAATACAGAAAACCGTGATGACCTAAACTTATTTATAACCTGGAGTCCTATGAGAACACTATAGTCAAGATTGATGAAGCTGGACCTATAAGAGCAGATTTTAGATCAGTATCTCACTTTGGGCCGGGGATCTCCAGCTGTTGCAAAACCACAATTCCCAGCATGTCCTGAGAGCTACTGACAATGCTGGGTGTTGTAGTTCTGGAGCCGCTGCATTCCAGGAGCACTGTACACACTGACTACGTGTTAATCCAGAGTAAGGGACATTCCCCGCTCAGGATACAGTGTCCCCACCAGGAGGCGGAGAGGTCACCATAATAAACCCGGACACATCACACACAGGTTAATATTTACAGGGTCGGGAGTTAAAATTTAACATTCGGCTGGAATGTGGAGTCACTGGTGGGATCTCATGGTGGGAAACAATCTCATGGGGGTGGGGACCCACAGATGGGACTGACCAGATCAGGACTCATATTACTACAGGTTATATGTTATATGGTATATAGTATATATGGCTACAGGTTATATGTTATATATAGTATATATGGCTACAGGTTATATGTTATATATAGTATATATGGCTACAGGTTATATGTTATATGGTATATATAGTATATATGGCTACAGGTTATATGTTATATATAGTATATATGGCTACAGGTTATATGTTATATATAGTATATATGGCTACAGGTTATATGGTATATAGTATATATGGCTACAGGTTATATGGTATATAGTATATATGGCTACAGGTTATATGTTATATATAGTATATATGGCTACAGGTTATATGTTATATATAGTATATATGGCTACAGGTTATATGTTATATATAGTATATATGGCTACAGGTTATATGTTATATGGTATATATAGTATATATGGCTACAGGTTATATGTTATATATAGTATATATGGCTACAGGTTATATGGTATATAGTATATATGGCTACAGGTTATATGGTATATAGTATATATGGCTACAGGTTATATGTTATATATATATATATATATATATATATATATAGTATATATGACTATAGGTTATATGGTGTATATATATATATATATATATATATAGTATATATGACTATATGTTATATGGTATATATAGTATATATAGCTACAGGTTATATGTCATATGGTATATATATAGTATATATGGCTACAGGTTATATGGTATACATAGTATATATGGCTACAGGTTATATGTTATATATGACTACAGGTTATATGGTATATAGTATATATGGCTACAGGTTATATATGACTACAGGTTATATGGTATATATAGTATATATGGCTACAGGTTATATGGTATATATAGTATATATGGCTACAGGTTATATGTTATATATAGTATATATGGCTACAGGTTATATGTTATATGGTATATATAGTATATATGGCTACAGGTTATATGTTATATGGTATATATAGTATATATGGCTACAAATTATATGGTATATAGTATATATGGCTACAGGTTATATGTTATATGGTATATATAGTATATATGGCTACAGATTATATGGTATATATGACTACAGGTTATATGTTATATGGTGTATATAGTATATATGGCTACAGGTTATATGTTATATGGTATATATAGTATATATGGCTACAGATTATATGGTATATATGACTACAGGTTATATGTTATATGGTGTATATAGTATATATGGCTACAGATTATATAGTATATATGGCTACAGGTTATATGGTATATATGACTACAGGTTATATGTTATATGGTATATAGTATATATGGCTACAGGTTATATGGTATATATGACTACAGGTTATATGTTATATGGTATATATAGTATATATGGCTACAGGTTATATGTTATATGGTATATATATATATAGTATATATGGCTACAGGTTATATGTTATATATGGCTACAGGTTATATGTTATACGGTATATATATATATATATATATATATAGTACATATGGCTACAGGTTATATGTTATATGGTATATATAGAATATATGGCTACAGGTTATATGTTATATGGTATATATATATATATATATATATATATATATAGTATATATGACTATAGGTTATATGGTGTGTGTGTATATATATATATATATATATTTATATATATTATATATGGCTACAGGTCCAGATCTGTTGCAGACATTCCGTGGTGTGGACCCGGCCTTACAGAATCTTTACACGGTGGAATGTCTTGATTTTAATGGGGTTCTGCTGCACTGTGCACACACTGGAATTTCTGCATTAGATGTTTCTGTCATGGAAATCCCGATTCCTGAGTCGATAGAAAGAATAGACTTCTGCGGATTTCACTTGGAAATGCATTGGCGCACTTCAGAGCGGTCCTAGTGCCTGTCAGATTAATAAAATGTGTGCAATGTGTGAATCCGGCCTTTCACTTACAAGACAGAAATACATGTTGACCTCCCAATTGCCTTTCAGCCACTAATCTCAGACAAGTATTGAACCCATTTTCGGGTGAAGCCCTTCACGCCCCAGTGATAAAAGGAGTTCCCAGTTAATGGTTTCCATGACTATTGGTTCAAGCCATAAACTATCTATAAAATAAAACTATTAGCACTATAAGATACTGCATATATGTAACAGCAGAGGACTACTGCCCCCTACAGACAAAGTCCAGCAAACGGCCCAATTCAAAGATCCACAGAGGTGACCCCCCCACCCCTGGAAGTTGTAGTTTTGCAACAGCTGGGGGCACCCTACATTACAAAAACATTGTACAAACTAAATCTAAATCTCTCCTACCCCTAACATCTCCACTGTTGATACGGTTAGCATAGAGCAGTGGTGTCCAACCTGTGGATAGCCTAGAGCAGTGGTGTCCAACCTGTGGATAGCCTAGAGCAGTGATGTCCAACCTGTGGGTAGCCTAGAGCAGTGGTGTCCAACCTGTGGGTGGCATAGAGCAGTGGTGTCCAACCTGTGGGTAGCCTAGAGCAGTGGTGTCCAACCTGTGGGTAGCCTAGAGCAGTGGTGTCCAACCTGTGGGTAGCATAGAGCAGTGGTGTCCAACCTGTGGGTAGCCTAGAGCAGTGGTGTCCAACCTGTGGGTAGCATAGAGCAGTGGTGTCCAACCTGTGGGTAGCCTAGAGCAGTGGTGTCCAACCTGTGGGTAGCCTAGAGCAGTGGTGTCCAACCTGTGGGTTGCATAGAGCAGTGGTGTCCAACCTGTGGGTAGCCTTGAGCAGTGGTGTCCAACCTGTGGGTAGCCTAGAGCAGTGGTGTCCAACCTGTGGGTAGCCTAGAGCAGTGGTGTCCAACCTGTGGGTAGCCTAGAGCAGAGGTCCAACCTGTGGGTAGCCTAGAGCAGTGGTGTCCAACCTGTGGATAGCCTAGAGCAGTGGTGTCCAACCTGTGGATAGCCTAGAGCAGTGGTGTCCAACCTGTGGTTAGTCTAGAGCAGTGGTGTCCAGCCTGTGGTTAGCCTAGAGCAGTGGTGTCCAACCTGTGGGTAGCCTAGAGCAGTGGTGTCCAACCTGTGGGTAGCCTAGAGCAGTGGAGTCCAACCTGTGGATAGCCTAGAGCAGTGGTGTCCAACCTGTGGGTAGCCTAGAGCAGTGGTGTCCAACCTGTGGGTAGCCTAGAGCAGTGGTGTCCAACCTGTGGGTAGCCTAGAGCAGTGGTGTCCAACCTGTGGGTAGCCTAGAGCAGTGGTGTCCAACTTGTGGGTAGCCTAGAGCAGTGGTGTTCAACCTGTGGGTAGCCTAGAGCAGTGGTGTCAACCTGTGGGTAGCCTAGAATAGTGATGTCCAACCGGTGGGTAGCCTAGAATAGTGATGTCCAAGTCGTGGGTAGCCTAGAATATGATGTCCAACCTGTGGGAGTGGTGTCCAACCTGTGAGGAGTGGTGTCCAACCTGTGGGTAGCCTAGAGCAGTGGTGTCCAACCTGTGGGTAGCCTAGAGCAGTGGTGTCCAACCTGTGGGTAGCCTAGAGCAGTGGTGTCCAACCTGTGTGTAGCCCAGAGCAGTGGTGTCCAACCTATGGGTAGCCTAGAGCATTGGTGTCCAACCTGTGGGTAGCCTAGAACAGTGATCTCCAACCTGTGGGTAGCCTAGAACAGTGATCTCCAACCTGTGGGTAGCCTAGAATAGTGATGTCCAACCTGTGGGTAGCCTAGAATAGGGATATCCAAACTGTGGGTAGCCTAGAACAGTGATCTACAACCTGTGGGTAGCCTAGAATAGGGATATCCAACCTGTGGGTAGCCTAGAATAGGGATATCCAACCTGTGGGTAGCTTAGAATAGTGATGTCCAACCTGTGGGTAGCCTAGAATAGTGATGTCCAAGTCGTGGGTAGCCTAGAGCAGTGGTGTCTAACCTGTGAGTAGCCTAGAACAGTGATCTCCAACCTGTGGGTAACCTAGAGCAGTGTTGTGCCACCTGTGAGTAGCCTAGAATAGTGATGTCCAACCTGTGGGTAGCCTAGAATAGTGATGTCCAACCTGTGGGTAGCCTAGAATAGTGATGTCCAAGTCGTGGGTAGCCTAGAGCAATGGTGTCCAACCTGTGAGTAGCCTAGAACAGTGATCTCTAACCTGTGGGTAGCCTAGAACAGTGATGACCAATCTGTGGGTAGCCTAGAACAGTGATGTCCAACCTGTCGCTCTCCAGCTGTTGCAAAACTACAAACCCCAGCATGACCAGACAACCGTCGGGTGTCCAGGCATGCTGGGAGCTGTAGTTTTGCAACAGCTGGAGGCACCCTGTTATGGAAGCTAAGTGATCAAGCGGCTGACCAGACCCGGCCGGAGTCCACACAGGTCAGCACACATCAGATTTGGCTGGGGGGGGACTCTGAACCCCCATCATCTGCCAGGACCTACATGTCCAGTCCTGGCGAATACATTGTACAGGATCTGCAGCTCTGTCCCAGTACACAAGACTATATACCTATGAATCATTCTATTTTTGGCGCACTCTTCTGTCGTCTCATCCTCCTCACCATGTGACAGGAAGCTCTTAGTCGTTTTTATCACTAAATTGGAACATGAAGAACGATTTGGCATCATTGACCCTTGAAATTAAGTTCGGAGAGTCACACATTGTGCGGCTTTGATGTAGAGGACGTGAGGAGGCGCCGGGCGCAGGAGGATCCCTGTCATCTGGGGAAATCCTCAATCACCCACACTTAGTAATATACCCCACCCCCACACCAATGAGGGATGTACAGGGAGATTTTACAACCAGGGTGCCTCCAGCTGTTGCAAAACTACAACACCCAGCATGCCCGGACAGCCAACGGCTGTCCGGGCATGCTGGGAGTTGTAGTTTTGCAACAGCTGGAGACATGCTGATTGGGAAACACTGTTTCTGAGAATTCTGTAGACTGGATACAATTGTATCAAATTCTCAACTGTCATTTTAGTTAAGATGGATGTAATGAAAGCAAGTGGATATAATGCATGCTGGGAGATGTAGTTTTGCAACAGCTGAAGACACACTGGTTGGGAAACCCTGTGTTATGCTAAGGGTGCATTCACATACGGGTGCCGGATCCGGCGGGGGGAGGGGCAAACCGGGCGCTCCCGTACCCCGGCCGGATCAGCCCGTGACTCCATTTACTTTAATGATCCAACCGGAGTCAAACGGTGACTGCGGTCGGCTCAGTTTTGACCCGAAAGCGGTTTTGGACCGGACCTAAAACCGTAGTATACCGGTGCACTGCCATAAGAAAACATCTGTTTTATGCTAATGTAATGCTTCCCAAACAGGGTGCCTCCAGCTGTTGGAAAACTACTCCCAGAATGCACTTCCCATCCCCGCATACACTAGAACATGTATTCTGCTCAGTATGTTTTGTTTAATGGTTTCTTTGCTCTTTAGAAGTCTGATGATTTCGGAGTGGGGGGTAGAGATGGATTGCGTTTGGGGGGAGGGTGTTGTTGGGGTGGGGGTGGGGGGGGGGTTTGGCTGGGATTTGGGTTGTTTGTATGTATGTTATAATTTCTGTGTTTGAAAACTTCAATAAAAATTATCTGATTTAAAAAAAGAAAGAACATGTATTCTGCAGGGGGGCACTTGCCCGACCGTTCTCTCCTCTGACATTCAGAGTCAACATAGAGTCAGGTGCAGTTTAGTGCAGTGGTCTCCAACTCTCTGACCTAGATCAGTGTTTCCCAAGCAGTGTGCCTCCAGCTGTTGCAAAACTACAACCACCAGCATACACTCCCCATCCCCACATACACTAGCACATGTATTCTGCAGGAGGACACTTGCCCGACCCTTCTCTCCTCTGACATCCAGAGATTTGAGAGCCCATCGTACACATAAATCAGTGTTTCCAAACCAGTGTGCCTCCAGATGTTTTTTTAATCAACTGGTGCCAGAAAGTTAAACAGATTTGTAAATTACTTCTATTAAAAAATCTTAATCCTTCCAGTACTTATTAGCTGCTGAATACTACAGAGGAAATTATTTTCTTTTTGGAACACAGAGCTCTCTGCTGACATCACGACCACAGTGCTCTCTGCTGACATCTCTGTCCATTTAAGGAACTGTCCAGAGCAGCATATGTTTTCTATGGGGATTTTCTCCTACTCTGGACAGTTCTTAAAATGGATAGAGGTGTCAGCAGAGAGCACTGTGGTCATGATGTCAGCAGAGAGCTCTGTGTTCCAAAAAGAAAATAATTTCCTCTGTAGTATTCAGCAGCTAATAAGTACTGGAAGGATTAATATTTTTTAACAGAAGTAATTTACAAATCTGTTTACCTTTCTGGCACCAGTTGATAAAAAAAAAAAAAAAAAGTCTTCCACCGGAGTACCCCTTTAAGGTTTATAAAGCCTATATAAAATAATTGTCTCTATTTTATTCACTCGCAACATGCAGACTTCTTTGAGGAATTAAAATACACAAAGTACATTACAAAGTTGGAGAAACCCCCCCAATCAATAAAAAAAGGGACACTGACAGACACCCAAAAATCAGACACTTCTGTTTTCAGGGACTATTTATGTTGCAAAAAAAAAAAAAAAAGCCTAATCTTTTCCGCTGGTAATGGGGGAAAAAAAAGGCAATTTTATTTAGCTATTTTTTTTTTTTTGGCGATTGGTTTAAAAAAAATAAAAATAAAAATTGGCAAATAAAACATATAAATATATATATATATATATATATATATATATATATATATATATAAATATATATATATATATATATATATATATATATATATATAAATATATCTTTTATGTTTGAGAACACGAGCCAAAAGCAAAAACATTGCTTTTGTGACGGTAGCAGTTACTTACTGAGTCCACTAGGGGGTGACACAACACTAGAGTAAGTCATTGCTTGATACAAATGACACGGCAGCGAATAACTTTCCCGTTTATGCAGAAGACTGAAGCATTTATAATGTGTGTATATATATATATATGTATGTATATATATATATATATATATATATATATACACACACACATATATATATATATATATATATATATATATATATATATAAAGTTTTACTGTAGCTCTTTATAATTTTACAGTTACTGGTCACCATTAATCCACCTGACAGTTTTCATCCTGCAATCGATAATTCGCCATTTGTTTCATAATAACGGAGCCAGCAGAATAAGTGAGGCGTCATTACCGAAAAAAAAGGTGCGTCATTCGCCAACAAATCACGTGACTACCTTAGGGTGCAATCTGACTGTGAGTTGTTGGGGATATTTGTAACATCCCTTAAAGGGGTACTCCACTGGAAAACATTTTTAAATCAACTGGTGCCAGAAAGTTAAACAGATTTGTAAATTATTTCCATTAAAAAATCTTAATCCTTCCAGTACCTATCAGCTGCTGTATGCACCACAGGAAGTTATTTTCTTTTTGAATTTTCTTTCTGTCTGACTTCAGTGCTCTCTGCTGACACCTGTGTCCATGTCAGGAACTGTCCGGCGCAGGAGAGGTTTGCTATGAGGATCTGCTTCTACTCTTGACAGTTCCTAAAATGGACAGAGGTGTCAGCAGAGAGCACTGTGTCAGATAGAAAAGAAATTTAAAAAAAAAAAGAACTTCCTGTGGAGCATATAACAGCTGATAAATATAGATTTTTAAATAGAAGTAATTTACAAATATGTTTAACTTTCTGGCACCAGTTGATTTAGAATTTTATTTTTCAGTGGAGTACCCCTTTAATGCAATGAGGCAGTGATCTGAAACGCATGGCTCTCCGGCTGTTGCAGAAACAACAGCAAAAGTACAGCAAAAGTTTAAGATCACTGAACTAAGGCAACATTTTCGCAACCCCCTGTAGGTAAAGTCTCCAGCACGTACCTTTCTCAGTCACAGCTGCGGGAGGATTCACCGGTTTGGCTTTGTCGTAGTTATTAAAACTCTGACTGCGCCTGTTCCCACCGACCGGCCCCCGGGTTTTGGCTTCGCTGCCTGCAGCCGACGTCCTGGTGCTGGGACCTGGGAGCCTTAAAAAAGTAAAAAAAGAAAAATCAGGAAAAGGAAAAAACAGAGAATAATGAATTACCAGCATGATGGAAATGCTCCCTGAAGAAGATATAAAGCACAGAGAAACCTGTCGAGCAGACATTACACTGTAGGCAAAAAACGGAAGAGGCAGGCAAGAGGATGGGGATTATAATACCACGCAGCAGATTAGAGGTTAATGCTACTTGCAGATGCTAAAACCTTTGGCATGCTGGGAGTTGTAGTGCCACAGGTTTTTAAACAATATTGTAAAGTTTTTTTTTTGTTTTTTGTTTTTTATAAAATTGGGCAACTTTCTCTGTGTCTTGCATAAAAAAATTAAGAGTACAGAGCAGTGTTTCCCAACTGTTGCAACTCCAGCTGTTGCAAAACTACAACTCCCGGCATGCCCGGACAGCCATTGGCTGTCTGGGCATGCTGGGAGTTGTAGTTTTGCAACAGCTGGAGGCACACTGGTTGAGAAACACTGCTCCAGGTCACCAGAATATACTGGGGCATTGGTCTTTAACCACCAGTTGTTGTAGAACTACAAATCCCACAGGAACGGGGAAACTACAGTCTGTCATGGCATGCTGGGAGTTGTAGTTTCTCAACAGCTAGAGAGCCAAAGGTTGCACTAGTGCATTGGTCTTCCACCTGCAGCTTCTCAGTTAAGGCACAACTAAAACTCCCAGCCTACCCTGACTGTCAGGGAAGCTGCCGTCCATAATGGCATGCTGGGAGTTGTAGTTTTGAAACAACTGGGGAGCTAAGGGTTGAAGACCACTGCACTGGACTATCAACAGCTGGTTGTACTAATGCAGTGGTCTTCAACCTGTGGCTCCTTAGCTGTTGCAGAACTACAACTCCCAGCATGCCCTGACAGACTGCAGCTTCCCTGACAGTCAGGGTAGGCTGGGAGATGTAGTTTCTCAAAAGCCAGGGAGCCACCGCTTGCACCAGTGCAGTGTTCACCCACCCCGTGGCTCTTTACAGTTGTAGAACTACAACTCTCATCATGCTCATCTGCTGTAGAATAGGACAATGGACACAAGGCAATCAATGTGGGTCACGGCGAGGCCAGTACTGTGTATACTATGTCACATTGCTCAGCTGGGGCTCTGCACATGTCAATCTGCGTGTTCCAGCTGACATGACGCAGCGCGATGTTTTATGCTCAGGCATCTCGCACTTACACGGATTTGTCTTTGTTACATTTTGCCCTAAGGAGTAAAAGAAAAAAAAAAATGGAAATGTTTTTCTTTTTTTTTTTGCATGTGACAGTGAAGGTTCCGCATAAACATCTGCTTCTGGGCCTTTCATCTGCACAGGAAGGAGCATTCATGTTTTATTACCCATACAAGACAGTGCTTTCCAACCAGGGTGCCTCCAGCTGTTGCAAAACTACAACTCCCAGCATGCCCAGACAGCCTACGGCTGTCCGGGCATGCTGGGAGTTGTAGTTTTGCAACAGCTGGAGACACCCTGGTTTGGAAACACTGATCTATGTGTACGATGGCCTCTCGGCTCTCTGTTGACTCTGGATGTCAGAGGAGAGAAGGGTCGGGCAAGTGTCCTGCTGCAGAATACATGTGCTAGTGTATGTGGGGATAGGGAATGCATGCTGAGAGTTGTAGTTTTGCAACAGCTGGAGACACCCTGGTTTGGAAACAGTGATCTATGTGTACGATAGCCTCTCGGCTCTCTGTTGACTGTGGATGTCAGAGGAGTAAAGGGTTGGGCAAGTGTCCTTCTGCAGAATATGCCCTTGCTAATACGGGGATCAGGAATGCATGCTGGGAGTTGTAGTTTTGCAACAGCTGGAGGCACCCTGGTTGGGAAACACTGATTTAAGTGTAAGATGGCCTCTCGATCCTCTGTTGACTCTGGATGTCAGAGGAGAGAAGGGTCGGGCAAGTGTCCCCCTGCAGAATACATGTGCTAGTGTATATGGGGATGGGCAGTGCATGCTGGGAGTTGTAGTTTTGTAACAGCTGGAGACATCCTGGTTTGGAAACACTGATCTATATGTACGATGGCCTCTCGGCTCGCTCTTGACTCTGCATGTCAGAGGAGAAAAGGGTTGGGCAAGTGTCCTTCTGCAGAATATGTGCTTGCTAATTCGGGGATTAGGAATGCATGCTGGGAGTTGTAGTTTTGCAACAGCTGGCGGCACCCTGGTTGAGAAACACTGATCTATGTGTACGAAGGTCTCATGACCCTTTCTTGACTCTGGATGTCAGAGGAGAGAAGGGTCGGACAAGTGTCCTCCTGCAGAATACATGTGTTAGTGTATGTGGGGATGTAAAGTGAATGCTGGGAGTTGTAGTTTTGCAACAGCTGGAGGCACGCTGGTTAAAACACTAATACAACCATCACCAGTGACAAGTACAAGTATCCATTCTTAGTTATTATACTGTTACTTTGTTGCAGACCTTCAGATCAAAGTTAAACTTGAAATCCACCGTATCATCCTACAGGTTACTCTTCAAGTCAAATATTATTATATTATATATTATTTTTGGTTAATTAAAAAAAAAATTATCACAAAATATCAAAAATTCTTGTAAGTTCAGAGCACGGCAACGTTACCGGCCACACGGCCGAAGAGTTAGTGGTGTTATCTGCGTCACGCCATTAGTGTAGGAAGGACTGCAATACACTCCGAGCCCAGCAGGGGGACGCACTGACCGGGAGCATTTCCTCTGCCCAATGGAGAAGCGCAGAAACCTGACCTCACTGGGGTCTCTGGAAGATGAACTGTATAGTGGGGATAAATGGACACAATCAGAAGAGCTGGGGGGTAAAGAAGAACCCTAACCTCACATGGTATTAAAGGGGCACTCTGGTGGAAAACATTTTTTTAATCAACTGGTGCCAGAAAGTTAAACAGATTTGTAAATTACTTCTATTAAAAAAATCTTTACCCTTCCAGTACTTTTTAGCAGCTGTATGCTACAAAGGAAATTCTTTTCATTTTGAATTTCTTTTTTGTCTTGTCCATAGTGCTCTGTGCTGACACCTCTGTCCGTATAGGGAACTGTCCAGAGCAGCATAGGTTTGCTATGGGGATTTTCTCCTGCTCTGGACAGTTCTTTATAAGGGCATCAGGTGTCAGCAGAGAGCACTGTGGACAAAACAAAAAAGAAATTCAAAAAGCAAAGAATTTCCTCTGTAGAATACAGCTGCTAAAAAGTACTGGAAGGATAAAGATTTTGTAATTGAAGTAATTTGTTGATTTAAAAAACAAATGTTTTCCAGCGGAGTGCCCCTTTAATAGGACGTATTGCTGCTATCTGATAATAAAATACGATACAAAGTTCTATGTATTCACTATTATTATTCTAAATATAAATATCTACAATGATTGTTAATCTACAGTTATGGGAACTTTCGGAGAAACTGCGGCCCATGCGTCGGGGTGTGGTTGCACCCCATGTTTTTTGGTCACTGCCCGGGGCCTACAACCATGGGGTGCAGCCGCTACCCGCCACACAGGACCTCCCTTCAGATATAGGATGTATCTGTGTCCTCCACCAGGGGTTAATGCTGGAATGAGATTTTTTTCCCTTTGAAAGACTTAAAAAGAAGCGGTTTCGTGTTACGCGGCGATCGTCCTCGGGGTAATCGGCTAATTGCACCATATTTCACTGCTACAAAGGGACGTATTCTCCATAATGTCATGAGAACCTGCCGGGGAGGGTCAGCCGTAATCTAAGGTTTGGGAAGTAATTATACTATGTGACGAATCTAATATACAGATCGGCTTTCCTATAAGAAGATGGAGATTATTGGAATAAAAGTCAGTGTACGGGGCGACGGAAACATACAGACCATACTACACCTGAGGGGGGTCTATATATATATATATATATATATATATATATATATATATATGATCACATGATATAATACACCTGAGGAGGATCTATATATGATCACATGATATAATATACCTGAGGAGGGATCTATATATGATCACATGGTATAATACACCTGAGGAGGATCTATTTATGGTCACATGGTATAATACACCTGAGGAGGATTTATATATGATCACATGGTATAATACACCTGAGGAGGATAAATATATGATCACATGATATAATACACCTGAGGAGGATAAATATATGATCACATGATATAATACACCTGAGGAGGGATCTATACATGATCACATGGTATAATACACCTGAGGAGGATAAATATATGATCACATGATATAATACACCTGAGGAGGATAAATATATGATCACATGGTATAATACACCTGAGGAGGATAAATATATGATCACATGATATAATACACCTGAGGAGGATCTATATATGATCACATGGTATAATGTACCTGAGGAGGATCTATATATGATCACATGATATAATACACCTGAGGAGGATCTATATATGATCACATGGTATAATACACCTGAGGAGGATCTATTTATGGTCACATGGTATAATACACCTGAGGAGGATAAATATATGATCACATGGTATAATACACCTGAGGAGAATAAATATATGATCACATGATATAATACACCTGAGGAGGGATCTATATATGATCACATGATATAATACACCTGAAGATGATCTATATATGGTCACATGATATAATACACCTGAGGAGGGGTCTATATATGATCACATGATATAATACACCTGAGGAGGATTTATATATGATCACATGGTATAATACACCTGAGGAGGATAAATATATGATCACATGATATAATACACCTGAGGAGGATAAATATATAATCACATGATATAATACACCTGAGGAGGGATCTATATATGATCACATGATATAATACACCTGAGGAGGATCTATATATGATCACATGGTATAATACACCTGAGGAGGGATCTATATATGATCACATGATATAATGTACCTGAGGAGGATCTATATATGATCACATTATATAATACACCTGAGGAGAATCTATTTATGGTCACATGGTATAATACACCTGAGGAGGGATCTATATATGATCACATGATATAATGTACCTGAGGAGGATCTATATATGATCACATGATATAATACACCTGAGGAGGATCTATATATGATCACATGATATAATACACCTGAGGAGGATCTATATATGATCACATGGTATAATACACCTGAGGAGGGATCTATATATGATCACATGATATAATACACCTGAGGAGGGATCTATACATGATCACATGATATAATACACCTGAGGAGGATCTATATATGATCACATGGTATAATACACCTGAGGAGGATTTATATATGATCACATGATATAATACACCTGAGGAGGGATCTATACATGATCACATGATATAATACACCTGAGGAGGGGTCTATATATGGTCACATGATACAATACACCTGAGGAGGGTCTATATATGGTCACATGGTATAATACACCTGAGGAGGGTCCATATATGATCACATGATATAATACACCTGAGGAGGGATCTATATGTGATCACATGATATAATACACCTGAAGAGGATCTATATATGGTCACATGATATAATACATCTGAGGAGGATCTATATATGATCACATGATATAATACACCTGAGGAGGGATCTATATATGATCACATGATATAATACATCTGAGGAGGATCTATATATGATCACGATATACACCTGAGGAGGATCTATATATATATGATCACATGGTATAATACACCTGAGGAGGATCTATATATGATCACATGGTATAATACACCTGAGGAGGATCTATATATATATATGGTCACATGATATAATATACCTGAGGAGGGATCTATATATGATCACATGGTATAATACACCTGAGGAGGGTCTATATATGGTCACATGATATAATATACCTGAGGAGGGATCTATATATGATCACATGGTATAATACACCTGAGGAGGATCTATATATATATATATATATATAGTCACATGATATAATATACCTGAGGAGGATCTATATATGGTCACATGATATAATACACCTGAGGAGGGATCTATATGTGATCACATGATATAATATACCTGAGGAGGATCTATATATGATCACATGATATAATACACCTGAGGAGGATCTATATATGATCACATGGTATAATACACCTGAGGATGATCTATATATGATCACATGATATAATACACCTGAGGAGGATCTATATATGGTCACATGATATAATACACCTGAGGAGGATCTATATATGGTCACATGATATAATACACCTGAGGAGGGATCTATATGTGATCACATGATATAATACACCTGAGGAGGGATCTATATGTGATCACATGATATAATATATCTGAGGAGGATCTATATATGGTCACATGATATAATACACCTGAGGAGGGATCTATATGTGATCACATGATATAATACACCTGAGGAGGATCTATATATGGTCACATGATATAATACACCTGAGGAGGATCTATATATGATCACATGATATAATACACCTGAGGAGGATCTATATATGATCACATGGTATAATACACCTGAGGAGGATCTATATATGATCACATGATATAATACACCTGAGGAGGGATCTATATGTGATCAAATGGTATAATACACCTGAGGAGGGTCTATATATGGTCACATGGTATAATACACCTGAGGAGGATCTATATATGATCACATGATATAATACACCTGAGGAGCATCTATATATGATCACATGATATAATACACCTGAGGAGGATCTATATATGATCACATGATATAATACACCTGAGGAGGATCTATATATGATCACATGATATAATACACTTGAGGAGGGATCTATATATGATCACATGATATAATACACCTGAGGAGGATCTATATATGATCACATAATATAATACACCTGAGGAGGATCTATATATGATCACATGGTATAATACACCTGAGGAGGATCTATATATGATCACATGATATAATACACCTGAGGAGGGATCTATATATGATCACATGATATAATACACCTGAGGAGGATCTATATATGATCACATGGTATAATACACCTGAGGAGGATCTATATATGATCACATGATATAATACACCTGAGGAGGATCTATATATGATCACATGGTATAATACACCTGAGGAGGATCTATATATGATCACATGGTATAATACACCTGAGGAGGGATCTATATATGATCACATGATATAATACACCTGAGGAGGATCTATATATGATCACATTGTATAATACACCTGAGGAGGATCTATATATGATCACATGATATACACCTGAGGAGGATCTATATATGATCACATGGTATAATACACCTGAGGAGGGATCTATATATGATCACATTGTATAATACACCTGAGGAGGATCTATATATGATCACATGGTATAATACACCTGAGGAGGATCTATATATATATATGGTCACATGATATAATACACCTGAGGAGGATCTATATATGATCACATGGTATAATACACCTGAGGAGGGGTCTATATATGGTCACATGATATAATACACCTGAAGAGGATCTATATATGGTCACATGATATAATACACCTGAGGAGGGGTCTATATATGGTCACATGATATAATACACCTGAGGAGGATCTATATATGATCACATGGTATAATACACCTGAGGAGGATCTATATATGGTCACATGATATAATACACCTGAGGAGGGGTCTATATATGATCACATGATATAATACACCTGAGGAGGGGTCTATATATGATCACATGATATAATACACCTGAGGAGGGTCTATATGTGATCACATGATATAATACACCTGAGGAGGGTCTATATATGGTCACATGGTATAATACACCTGAGGAGGATCTATATATGGTCACATGGTATAATACACCTGAGGAGGAACTATATATGATCACATGGTATAATACACCTGAGGAGGGTCTATATATGATCACATGGTATAATAAACCTGAGGAGGGGTCTATATATGATCACATGATATAATACACCTGAGGAGGGGTCTATATATGATCACATGATATAATACACCTGAGGAGGATCTATATATGGTCACATGGTATAATACACCTGAGGAGGATCTATATATGATCACATGGTATAATACACCTGAGGAGGATCTATATATGATCACATGATATAATACACCTGAGGAGGGATCTATATATGATCACATGGTATAATACACCTGAGGAGGATCTATATATATATGATCACATGATATAATACACCTGAGGAGGGTCTATATGTGATCACATGATATAATACACCTGAGGAGGGGTCTATATATGATCACATGATATAATACACCTGAGGAGGGATCTATATATGATCACATGATATAATACACCTGAGGAGGATCTATATATGGTCACATGGTATAATACACCTGAGGAGGATCTATATATGATCACATGATATAATACACCTGAGGAGGATCTATATATGATCACATGGTATAATACACCTGAGGAGGATCTATATATGGTCACATGATATAATACACCTGAGGAGGATCTATATATGGTCACATGATATAATACACCTGAGGAGGGGTCTATATATGATCACATGATATAATACACCTGAAGATGATCTATATATGGTCACATGATATAATACACCTGAGGAGGGGTCTATATATGATCACATGATATAATACACCTGAGGAGGATCTATATATGATCACATGGTATAATACACCTGAGGAGGGGTCTATATATGGTCACATGATATAATACACCTGAAGAGGATCTATATATGGTCACATGATATAATACACCTGAGGAGGGGTCTATATATGATCACATGATATAATACACCTGAAGAGGATCTATATATGGTCACATGGTATATATAAGAGGTGGTTATGCTGGTACCTGGAGTGCATCTCTCCTTGTGCTTTGCTCTGTGACTGGGGAGGTTGCTGCGGTTGTTGGCACTGGACTGGAGGGGGTGTATAGGGCTGGGCATGGGGGGTGGAGGAGGGGTGATATGGCTGCTGGCACTGGTTTGGCGTTCCTGAATGTTGCGGTGCTGGAGTCGGCTGGTGATAGTTCTGTTTCTGCGTTTGTTGCTGTTGCTGCTTGAAACGCGAGAGGCTGAAGAACAGGCCGAGGATCGCCTTCAGATTCCCATTCCTGATCTCTGTAAAGAAGAGAAATCAATAAATATGGAGGAAACTGTAAGGTTATATGGAGAGAACCATCACTAGGGATCACTGTACTGTTATAGGGAGAGAACCATCACTAGGGATCACTGTACTGTTATAGGGAGAGAACCATCACTAGGGATCACTGTACTGTTATAGGGAGAGAACCATCACTAGGGATCACTGTACGGTTATAGGGAGAGAACCATCACTAGGGATCACTGTACTGTTATAGGGAGAGAACCATCACTAGGGATCACTGTACTGTTATATGGAGAGAACCATCACTAGGGATCACTGTACTGTTATAGGGAGAGAACCATCACTAGGGATCACTGTACTGTTATATGGAGAGAACCATCACTAGGGATCACTGTACTGTTATAGGGAGAGAACCATCACTAGGGATCACTGTACTGTTATAGGGAAAGAACCATCACTAGGGATCACTGTACTGTTATATGGAGAGAACCATCACTAGGGATCACTGTACTGTTATAGGGAGAGAACCATCACTAGGGATCACTGTACTGTTATATGGAGAGAACCATCACTAGGGATCACTGTAAGGTTATAGGGAGAGAACCATCACTAGAGATCACTGTAAGGTTATAGGGAGAGAACCATCACTAGGGATCACTGTACTGTTATAGGGAGAGAACCATCACTAGGGATCACTGTACTGTTATAGGGAGAGAACCATCACTAGGGATCACTGTACTGTTATAGGGAGAGAACCATCACTAGGGATCACTGTACTGTTATAGGGAGAGAACCATCACTAGGGATCACTGTAAGGTTATATGGAGAGAACCATCACTAGGGATCACTGTACTGTTATATGGAGAGAACCATCACTAGGGATCACTGTACGGTTATATGGAGAGAACCATCACTAGGGATCACTGTACTGTTATATGGAGAGAACCATCACTAGGGATCACTGTACTGTTATATGGAGAGAACCATCACTAGGGATCACTGTACTGTTATAGGGAGAGAACCATCACTAGGGATCACTGTACTGTTATATGGAGAGAACCATCACTAGGGATCACTGTAAGGTTATAGGGAGAGAACCATCACTAGGGATCACTGTACTGTTATAGGGAGAGAACCATCACTAGGGATCACTGTACTGTTATATGGAGAGAACCATCACTAGGGATCACTGTACTGTTATATGGAGAGAACCATCACTAGGGATCACTGTACGGTTATAGGGAGAGAACCATCACTAGGGATCACTGTACTGTTATATGGAGAGAACCATCACTAGGGATCACTGTAGGGTTATAGGGAGAGAACCATCACTAGGGATCACTGTACTGTTATAGGGAGAGAACCATCACTACGGATCGCTGTACTGTTATATGGAGAGAACCATCACTAGGGATCACTGTACTGTTATAGGGAGAGAACCATCACTAGGGATCACTGTACTGTTATAGGGAGAGAACCATCACTAGGGATCACTGTACTGTTATATGGAGAGAACCATCACTAGGGATCACTGTACTGTTATATGGAGAGAACCATCACTAGGGATCACTGTACGGTTATAGGGAGAGAACCATCACTAGGGATCACTGTACTGTTATATGGAGAGAACCATCACTAGGGATCACTGTACTGTTATAGGGAGAGAACCATCACTAGGGATCACTGTACTGTTATAGGGAGAGAACCATCACTAGGGATCACTGTACTGTTATAGGGAGAGAACCATCACTAGGGATCACTGTACTGTTATAGGGAGAGAACCATCACTAGGGATCACTGTACTGTTATATGGAGAGAACCATCACTAGGGATCACTGTACTGTTATAGGGAGAGAACCATCACTAGGGATCACTGTACTGTTATAGGGAGAGAACCATCACTAGGGATCACTGTACTGTTATATGGAGAGAACCATCACTAGGGATCACTGTACTGTTATAGGGAGAGAACCATCACTAGGGATCACTGTACTGTTATATGGAGAGAACCATCACTAGGGATCACTGTACTGTTATATGGAGAGAACCATCACTAGGGATCACTGTACTGTTATATGGAGAGAACCATCACTAGGGATCACTGTACTGTTATATGGAGAGAACCATCACTAGGGATCACTGTACAGTTATAGGGAGAGAACCATCACTAGGGATCACTGTACAGTTATAGGGAGAGAACCATCACTAGGGATCACTGTACTGTTATATGGAGAGAACCATCACTAGGGATCACTGTAAGGTTATAGGGAGAGAACCATCACTAGGGATCACTGTACGGTTATAGGGAGAGAACCATCACTAGGGATCACTGTACTGTTATAGGGAGAGAACCATCACTAGGGATCACTGTACTGTTATAGGGAGAGAACCATCACTAGGGATCACTGTACTGTTATAGGGAGAGAACCATCACTAGGGATCACTGTACGGTTATATGGAGAGAACCATCACTAGGGATCACTGTACTGTTATAGGGAGAGAACCATCACTAGGGATCACTGTACTGTTATATGGAGAGAACCATCACTAGGGATCACTGTACGGTTATAGGGAGAGAACCATCACTAGGGATCACTGTACTGTTATAGGGAGAGAACCATCACTAGGGATCACTGTACTGTTATATGGAGAGAACCATCACTAGGGATCACTGTACTGTTATATGGAGAGAACCATCACTAGAGATCACTGTACTGTTATATGGAGAGAACCATCACTAGGGATCACTGTACTGTTATAGGGAGAGAACCATCACTAGGGATCACTGTACTGTTATATGGAGAGAACCATCACTAGGGATCACTGTACTGTTATAGGGAGAGAACCATCACTAGGGATCAATGTACTGTTATATGGAGAGAACCATCACTAGGGATCACTGTACTGTTATATGGAGAGAACCATCACTAGGGATCACTGTACTGTTATAGGGAGAGAACCATCACTAGGGATCACTGTACTGTTATAGGGAGAGAACCATCACTAGGGATCACTGTACTGTTATAGGGAGAGAACCATCACTAGGGATCACTGTACTGTTATAGGGAGAGAACCATCACTAGGGATCACTGTACTGTTATAGGGAGAGAACCATCACTAGAGATCACTGTACTGTTATATGGAGAGAACCATCACTAGGGATCACTGTACTGTTATATGGAGAGAACCATCACTAGGGATCACTGTACTGTTATAGGGAGAGAACCATCACTAGGGATCACTGTACTGTTATAGGGAGAGAACCATCACTAGGGATCACTGTACTGTTATAGGGAGAGAACCATCACTAGGGATCACTGTACTGTTATAGGGAGAGAACCATCACTAGAGATCACTGTACTGTTATATGGAGAGAACCATCACTAGGGATCACTGTACTGTTATATGGAGAGAACCATCACTAGGGATCACTGTACGGTTATAGGGAGAGAACCATCACTAGAGATCACTGTACTGTTATATGGAGAGAACCATCACTAGGGATCACTGTACTGTTATAGGGAGAGAACCATCACTAGGGATCACTGTACTGTTATATGGAGAGAACCATCACTAGGGATCACTGTACTGTTATATGGAGAGAACCATCACTAGGGATCACTGTACTGTTATAGGGAGAGAACCATCACTAGGGATCACTGTACTGTTATATGGAGAGAACCATCACTAGGGATCACTGTACTGTTATAGGGAGAGAACCATCACTAGGGATCACTGTACTGTTATAGGGAGAGAACCATCACTAGGGATCACTGTACAGTTATAGGGAGAGAACCATCACTAGGGATAACTGTACTGTTATAGGGAGAGAACCATCACTAGGGATCACTGTACTGTTATAGGGAGAGAACCATCACTAGGGATAACTGTACTGTTATGTTGAAAAACTACAGCTCCAGTATGCCTAGACAGCCGATGGCTGTCCAGGCATGCTGGGAGTTGTAGTTTTGCAACAGCTGGAGGCACCCTGGTTGAGAAACACTGCTCTGCTGTGTGCATTATACTATATTGTGATACTACAAACTCAATATTAGCTCATATTCTCTATGTATGGACACTGCACAGTACCACTTCTCATTATCAGATCATATTCTCTATATATGCACACTGCACAGTATAACTTCTCATTATCAGATCATATTCTCTATATATGGACACTGCACAGTACCACTTCTCATTATCAGATCATATTCTCTATATATGCACACTGCACAGTATAACTTCTCATTATCAGATCATATTCTCTATATATGGACACTGCACAGTACCACTTCTCATTATCAGATCATATTCTCTATATATGGACACTGCACAGTACCACTTCTCATTGTCAGATCATATTCTCTATATATGCACACTGCACAGTATAACTTCTCATTATCAGATCATATTCTCTATATATGCACACTGCACAGTATAACTTCTCATTATCAGATCATATTCTCTATATATGGACACTGCACAGTACCACTTCTCATTATCAGTTCATATTCTCTATGTATGGACACTGCACAGTACCACTTCTCATTATCAGATCATATTCTCTATATATGGACACAGCACAGTACCACTTCTCATTATCAGATCATATTCTCTATATATGGACACTGCACAGTACCACTTCTCATTATCAGTTCATATTCTCTATGTATGGACACTGCACAGTATCACTTCTCATTATCAGATCATATTCTCTATACAGTATATGGACACAGCACAGTACCACTTCTCATTATCAGATCATATTCTCTATATATGGACACTGCACAGTACCACTTCTCATTATCAGTTCATATTCTCTATGTATGGACACTGCACAGTACCACTTCTCATTATCAGATCATATTCTCTATATATGGACACTGCACAGTACCACTTCTCATTATCAGATCATATTCTCTATATATGGACACTGCACAGTATCACTTCTCATTATCAGATCATATTCTCTATATATGGACACTGCACAGTATCACTTCTCATTATCAGATCATATTCTCTATACAGTATATGGACACTGCACAGTACCACTTCTCATTATCAGATCATATTCTCTATACAGTATATGGACACTGCACAGTACCACTTCTCATTATCAGATCATATTCTCTATATATGGACACTGCACAGTACCACTTCTCATTATCAGATCATATTCTCTATATATGGACATTGCACAGCACCACTTCTCATTATCAGATCATATTCTCTATATATGGACACTGCACAGTACCCCTTATTATCAGTTCATATTCTCTATATATGGACACTGCACAGTATAACTTCTCATTATCAGATCATATTCTCTATATATGGACACTGCACAGTACCACTTCTCATTATCAGGTCATATTCTCTAAATGTGGACACTGCACAGTACCACTTCTTATTATCAGTTTATATCCTCTATATATGGACACTGCACAGTACCACTTCTCATTATCAGATCATATTCTCTATATATGGACACTGCACAGTACCACTTCTCATTATCAGATCATATTCTCTATATATGGACACTGCACAGTACCACTTCTCATTATCAGATCATATTCTCTATGTATGGACACTGTACAGTACCACTTCTCATTATCAGTTTATATTCTCTATATATGGACACTGCACAGCACCACTTCTTATCAGTTTATATTCTACATATATGGACACTGCACAGTACCACTTCTCATAATCAGTTCATATTCTCTATATATGCACACTGCACAGTATAACTTCTCATTATCAGATCATATTCTCTATATATGGACACTGCACAGTACCACTTCTCATTATCAGTTAATATTCTCTATATATGGACATTGCACAGTACCACTTCTCATTATCAGTTAATATTCTCTATATATGGACACTGCACAGTATAACTTCTCATTATCAGATCATATTCTCTATATATGGACACTGCACAGTACCACTTCTCATTATCAGTTCATATTCTCTATATATGGACACTGCACAGTACCACTTCTCATTATCAGATCATATTCTCTATACAGTATATGGACACTGCACAGTACCACTTCTCATTATCAGTTCATATTCTCTATGTATGGACACTGCACAGTACCACTTCTCATTATCAGATCATATTCTCTATACAGTATATGGACACTGCACAGTACCACTTCTCATTATAAGATCATATTCTCTATACAGTATATGGACACTGCACAGTACCACTTCTCATTATCAGTTCATATTCTCTATATATGGACACTGCACAGTACCACTTCTCATTATCAGTTTATATTCTCTATATATGGACACTGCACAGTATAACTTCTCATTATCAGATCATATTCTCTATATATTGACACTGCACAGTACCACTTCTTATTATCAGTTTATATTCTCTATATATGGACACTGCACAGTACCACTTCTCATTATCAGTTTATATTCTCTATATATGGACACTGCACAGTACCACTTCTCATTATCAGTTTATATTCTCTATATATGGACACTGCACAGTACCACTTCTCATAATCAGTTCATATTCTCTATATATGCACACTGCACAGTATAACTTCTCATTATCAGATCATATTCTCTATATATGGACACTGCACAGTACCACTTCTCATTATCAGTTAATATTCTCTATATATGGACATTGCACAGTACCACTTCTCATTATCAGTTAATATTCTCTATATATGGACACTGCACAGTATAACTTCTCATTATCAGATCATATTCTCTATATATGGACACTGCACAGTACCACTTCTCATTATCAGTTCATATTCTCTATATATGGACACTGCACAGTACCACTTCTCATTATCAGATCATATTCTCTATACAGTATATGGACACTGCACAGTACCACTTCTCATTATCAGTTCATATTCTCTATGTATGGACACTGCACAGTACCACTTCTCATTATCAGATCATATTCTCTATACAGTATATGGACACTGCACAGTACCACTTCTCATTATAAGATCATATTCTCTATACAGTATATGGACACTGCACAGTACCACTTCTCATTATCAGTTCATATTCTCTATATATGGACACTGCACAGTACCACTTCTCATTATCAGATCATATTCTCTATATATGGACATTGCACAGTACCACTTCTCATTATCAGATCATATTCTCTATATATGGACACTGCACAGTACCACTTCTCATTATCAGTTTATATTCTCTATATATGGACACTGCACAGTATAACTTCTCATTATCAGATCATATTCTCTATATATGGACACTGCACAGTACCACTTCTCATTATCAGTTCATATTCTCTATATATGGACACTGCACAGTACCACTTCTCATTATCAGATCATATTCTCTATACAGTATATGGACACTGCACAGTACCACTTCTCATTATCAGTTCATATTCTCTATGTATGGACACTGCACAGTACCACTTCTCATTATCAGATCATATTCTCTATACAGTATATGGACACTGCACAGTACCACTTCTCATTATAAGATCATATTCTCTATACAGTATATGGACACTGCACAGTACCACTTCTCATTATCAGTTCATATTCTCTATATATGGACACTGCACAGTACCACTTCTCATTATCAGATCATATTCTCTATATATGGACATTGCACAGTACCACTTCTCATTATCAGATCATATTCTCTATATATGGACACTGCACAGTACCACTTCTCATTATCAGTTTATATTCTCTATATATGGACACTGCACAGTATAACTTCTCATTATCAGATCATATTCTCTATATATTGACACTGCACAGTACCACTTCTTATTATCAGTTTATATTCTCTATATATGGACACTGCACAGTACCACTTCTCATTATCAGTTTATATTCTCTATATATGGACACTGCACAGTACCACTTCTCATTATCAGTTTATATTCTCTATATATGGACACTGCACAGTACCACTTCTCATAATCAGTTCATATTCTCTATATATGCACACTGCACAGTATAACTTCTCATTATCAGATCATATTCTCTATATATGGACACTGCACAGTACCACTTCTCATTATCAGTTAATATTCTCTATATATGGACATTGCACAGTACCACTTCTCATTATCAGTTAATATTCTCTATATATGGACACTGCACAGTATAACTTCTCATTATCAGATCATATTCTCTATATATGGACACTGCACAGTACCACTTCTCATTATCAGTTCATATTCTCTATATATGGACACTGCACAGTACCACTTCTCATTATCAGATCATATTCTCTATACAGTATATGGACACTGCACAGTACCACTTCTCATTATAAGATCATATTCTCTATACAGTATATGGACACTGCACAGTACCACTTCTCATTATCAGTTCATATTCTCTATATATGGACACTGCACAGTACCACTTCTCATTATCAGATCATATTCTCTATATATGGACATTGCACAGTACCACTTCTCATTATCAGATCATATTCTCTATATATGGACACTGCACAGTACCACTTCTCATTATCAGTTTATATTCTCTATATATGGACACTGCACAGTACCACTTCTTATTATCAGTTTATATTCTCTATATATGGACACTGCACAGTACCACTTCTCATTATCAGTTTATATTCTCTATATATGGACACTGCACAGTACCACTTCTCATTATCAGTTTATATTCTCTATATATGGACACTGCACAGCACCACTTCTTATCAGTTTATATTCTACATATATGGACACTGCACAGTACCACTTCTCATAATCAGTTCATATTCTCTATATATGCACACTGCACAGTATAACTTCTCATTATCAGATCATATTCTCTATATATGGACACTGCACAGTACCACTTCTCATTATCAGTTCATATTCTCTATACATGGACACTGCACAGTACCACTTCTCATTATCAGTTAATATTCTCTATATATGGACATTGCACAGTACCACTTCTCATTATCAGTTCATATTCTCTATATATGGACACTGCACAGTACCACTTCTCATTATCAGATCATATTCTCTATATATGGACATTGCACAGTACCACTTCTCATTATCAGATCATATTCTCTATATATGGACACTGCACAGTACCACTTCTCATTATCAGTTTATATTCTCTATATATGGACACTGCACAGTATAACTTCTCATTATCAGATCATATTCTCTATATATTGACACTGCACAGTACCACTTCTCATTATCAGGTCATATTCTCTAAATGTGGACACTGCACAGTACCACTTCTTATTATCAGTTTATATTCTCTATATATGGACACTGCACAGTACCACTTCTCATTATCAGTTTATATTCTCTATATATGGACACTGCACATCACCACTTCTTATCAGTTTATATTCTACATATATGGACACTGCACAGTACCACTTCTCATAATCAGTTCATATTCTCTATATATGCACACTGCACAGTATAACTTCTCATTATCAGATCATATTCTCTATATATGGACACTGCACAGTACCACTTCTCATTATCAGTTCATATTCTCTATACATGGACACTGCACAGTACCACTTCTCATTATCAGTTAATATTCTCTATATATGGACATTGCACAGTACCACTTCTCATTATCAGTTAATATTCTCTATATATGCACACTGCACAGTATAACTTCTCATTATCAGATCATATTCTCTATATATGGACACTGCACAGTACCACTTCTCATTATCAGTTCATATTCTCTATATATGGACACTGCACAGTACCACTTCTCATTATCAGATCATATTCTCTATACAGTATATGGACACTGCACAGTACCACTTCTCATTATCAGTTCATATTCTCTATATATGGACACTGCACAGTACCACTTCTCATTATCAGTTTATATTCTCTATATATGGACACTGCACAGTATAACTTCTCATGTATGATCGTGACGTTTCGGAGGGTGACACCACAGTAGACGATGCTGGAGCAGGACGACTCCATCCAGTCAGCTGATTTACAGCAATAATAACAAGCGAGGACGGGAACAGGTGCGGACTCCATCTACAGTGTATACATTACAAGGGGCCTGGGGGGCGACACCCGGGGGCGAGAGGCCGAGACGCCACCAAACTACGTCTTATTAACAGGTGTGAGAAGAGGGATCATCACCTGCACAAATACATGAACCCCCTCACAGGGGCCCCTATACACATCCCTATACATGAACCCCCTCACAGGGGCCCCTATACACATCCCTATACATGAACCCCCTCACAGGGTTCCCTATACACATCCCTATACATGAACCCCCTCACAGGGCGCCCCTATAAACATCCCTATACATGAACCCCCTTACAGGGGCCCCAATACACATCCCTATACATGAACCCCCTCACAGGGGCGCCCCTATACACATCCCTATACATGAACCCCCTCACAGGGGCCCCTATACACATCCCTATACAAGAACCCCCTCACAGGGGCGCCCCTATACACATCCCTATACATGAACCCCCTCACAGGGGCGCCCCTATACACATCCCTATACATGAACCCCTTCACAGGGGCGCCCCTATACACATCCCTATACATGAACCCCCTCACAGGGGCCCCAATACACATCCCTATACATGAACCCCCTCACAGGGGCGCCCCTATACACATCCCTATACATGAACCCCATCACAGAGGCCCCTATACACATCCCTATACATGAACCCCCTCACAGGGGCCACTATACACATCCCTATACATGAACCCCCTCACAGGGGCGCCCCTATACACATCCCTATACATGAACCCCCTCACAGGGGCCCCCCTATACACATCCCTATACATGAACCCCCTCACAGGGATGCCCCTATACACATCCCTATATATGAACCCCCTCACAGGGGCCCCAATACACATCCCTATACATGAACCCCCTCACAGGGGCCCCTATACACATTCCTATACATGAACCCCCTCACAGGGGCCCCCCTATACATGAACCCCCTCACAGGGGCGTCCCTATACATGAACCCCCTCACAGGGGCGCGCCTATACACATCCCTATACATGAACCCCCTCACAGGGAGCCCCTAAACACATCCCTATACATGAACCCCCTCACAGGGGCGCCCCTATACACATCCCTATACATGAACCCCCTCACAGGTGTGCCCCTATACACATCCCTATACATGAACCCCCTCACAGGGAGCCCCTAAACACATCCCTATACCTGAACCCCCCTCACAGGGAGCCCCTAAACACATCCCTATACATGAACCCCCTCACAGAGGCCACTATACACATCCCTATACATGAACCCTCTCACAGGGGCGCCCCTATACACAACCCTATACATGAACCCTCTCACAGGGGCCACTATACACATCCCTATACATGAACCCCCTCACAGGGGCCCCAATACACATCCGTATACATGAACCCCCTCACAGGGGCCCCTTTACACATCCCTATACATGAACCCCCTCACAGGGGCGCCCCTATACATGAACCCCCTCACAGGGGCCCCAATACACATCCCTATACATGAACCCCCTCACAGGGGCCAATATACACATCCCTATACATGAACCCCCTCACAGGGGCCCCAATACACATCCCTATACATGAACCCCCTCACAGGGGCCCCAATACACATCTCTATAGATGATCCCCCTCACAGGGGCGCCCCTATACATATCCCTATACATGAACCCCCTCACAGGGGCCCCCCTATACACATCCCTATACATGAACCCCCTCACAGGGGCCCCAATACACATCCCTATACATGAACCCCCTCACAGGGGCCCCTATACATATCCCTATACATGAACCCCCCTCACAGGGGCCCCCCTATACACATCCCTATACATGAACCCCCTCACAGGGGCGCCCCTATACTGATGCCGAAATGAGAGGTTGGACAAGGGCCTGTCCGCAAAGTCAAATACAATCCTTACCTACTCTCTATCCTCCACAGTTTTCTCTTTTTCTCGGGAGCAGGAAGAAAAGACGAGAATCTGGGGGAACGGAATATGTCTCGCAAACTGATATAAATAGGGAGACGTGGAGGATGGAGTAAGGTAAGTATTGTAGTAATACCATTCCGGTACTTTTACGTTGCGGATCTATAATGCTCTGTGTCACCTACACGTAAGATCACTGCTGACACTATAGGATCTGCCATTAACAGGGTTATCCAGGATTGTAAAAAAATTAATAAATAACTAAATACAAATTGCTGATTTCTTTCAGAAACAGTGCCACATTGTGTCCTCAGGTTGTGTGTGGTATTGCAGCTCGACTTAATTGAAGTGAAAGGAGCCGGACTGTAATACCACATGAAAACTGAGGACAGGGGTGGTGCTAGATTTTTATTTTATTTTTTGAAAAGAGGATTATCTTTTTGTCACTTCTGTCATCTTTTTTGTTTAATTACAAATAAACATAAAGTTGAAAAAAAATATATATAATTTCATGGATTGACTTTTCAATGCTTGGGGCATCAAAGCCATGAGTCGACAGAAGAGAAGGCAGCTGGCAGCGCCCAGGAAAGTGCCGGTGGCTCTCCAGCTGTTGCTAAACTACAACCCCCAGCATGCCCTGACAGCCGAAGGCTGTCAGGGCATGCTGGGAGTTGTAGTTTTGCAACAGCTGGAGAGCTGCAGGTTGGAGGCCACTAAACTGGTGCAACCAGTGGCACCCCAGCTCTTGGGAAACAACAACTCCCAGCATGCCAAGACAGACTGGAGCTTCCCTGAGTGTCAAGGTAGGCTGGGAGTTGTAGTTCTTTTACTAGCTGTGGAGCCAAGGGTTGGAGACCACAGTACTAGCCCAATACACATAATCCTGAAATGTGATTTCCGAAGTTCACTACAACTCCCAGCATGCCCTGTCAGCTAAAGGCTATCAGGGCATGCCGGCAAGTAGTAGTTTTGCAACAAATGAAGGAGCCTCAGGCTTAAAGGGGTACTCCACTTACAATTTTTTTTTTTTTAATCAACTGGTGCCAGAAAGTTAAACAGATTTGTAAATTACTTCCCCCTTCCAGTACTTATCAGCTGCTGTATACTACAGAGGAAGTTTTTTTTTTCCTTTTTGAATTTCCTTACTGTCTGACCACAGTGCTCTCTGCCGACACCTCTGTCCATTTTAGGAACTGTCCAGAGTAGGAGCAAATCCTCATAGCAAACCTCTCCTGCTCCGGACAGTTCCTGACATGGACAGAGGTGTCAGCAGAGAGCACTGTGGTCAGACTGGAAAGAGATTCAAAAAGTAAAGAACATACAGCAGCTGATAAGTACTGTAAGGATTAAGATTTTTTTAATAGAAGTAGTGCAGTCTGTGACTCTCTAGTTGTCGACAAACTACAACTCCCAGCATGCCATGCCGATCTGAGGCTTCACCGGCCATGCTAGGCATTGTAGTTTAAGCCACAGACTAGAGACTACAACACTTGTGCGACCTGTCACCCTCCATATGTTGAGATGCCATTAATTCCCAGCATTCCAAGAGAGAGAGAATGTGGCTTTCCTCGTGTATGCTGGGAGTTGTAGTTCCACAACAGCTGACAGTTTTCCCAGCGCATTCCAGCACCACCTGACGAGTATATAGAGCAGAAAAGAAAACAAATCTGTAGACGTGAGAAGTTATGGTGGAAACGCTCCTGACCACAGGGGGCGCCGCTTACTACATTGGATGATTATAAAGGATCCGGGCGACAGCGATAAGGAGGGAAAACTACTGAGAAACCCTAAAAAAATCTACAAGAGAACAATGTATCATAATAAAGCCATGTTCACACTGCCTAAGCTTTGTTACAGCTTTGATACAATTGTATCCAGTCTAAACAATTTGACATTTTCTCTGGATGTAAACAATGAGTGTTTCCATTCAGGGACAGCAAGCAGAGGTCTTGAAATTGCTCTCTGTCTTTCTTGTATGGGAAATCACATCTCAGGAGCATATGCACTAGTCCAGGGCAGTGGTCTTCAATCTTCAGCTCCCGAGCTGTTGCAAAACTACAACTCCCAGCATGCCCCGACAGCCTCCGGCTGTCGGGGCATGCTGGGAGTTGTAGTTTTGCAAAAGCTGAGGAGCTGCAAGTTGGAGACCACAGCACTGGTGCAACCGGTGGAAGCCCAGCACTTGGGAAACTACAAATCCCAGCATGCCATTGCAGACTGCAGCTTTCCTTAGTGTCAAGGTAGACTGGGAGTTGTAGTCCTGTATGAGCTGAGGAGACCACTGCAATGATGCAACTACAATTCCCAACCCGCAGCTTCAGGGTAGGCTGGGACTTGTAGTTTTAAAACAGCTGGGGACTCACTAGCTGCACTAGTACAGTAATCTCCAATCTGTAGGTCCTTAGCGTATACAGAACTACAACTCCCAGCCTACCATGACACTCAGGGAAGCTGCAGTCTGTCATGGCATGCTGGGATTTGTAGTGTCTCAACAGCTGTGGAGCCGCTGGTTGCACCAGTGCAGTGGTCTCCAATCCCCAGCTCCTCAGCTGTTGTAAAACTGCAACTCGTAGCATTTGTCTGTCAGGGCATGCTGGGAGTTGTAGTTTGAAGCTTCAAGTTGAAGACCACTGCACTAGGTTATCACACAGTCCTGAGATCCTATGTGCAGAAAACACCCAGCTCATACAGTATTACAGCCCATCGTACATATAGATCAGTGTTTCTCAACCAGGGGGCCTCCAGCTGTTGCAAAACCACAACTCCCAGCATGTACTCCCCATCCCTGCATATACTAGCACATGTATTCTGCAGGAGGACACTTTCCCGACCCTTCTCTCCTCTGACATCCAGAGTCAACAGAGAGTAGAGAGGCCATCGTACACACAGATCAGGGTTTCCCAACCACCGTGCCTCCTGCTGTTGCAAAACTACAACTCCCCGCATGCACTTCCTTCCCTCGCATATTTTAGCACATGTATTATGCAGGGAGACACTTGCCCAACCCTTCTTTCCTCTGACATCCCGAGTCAACAGAGAGTAGAGAGGCCAACGCACAGATAGATCAGGGTTTCCCAACCAGGGTGCCTCCTGCTGTTGCAAAACTACAACCCCCAGCATGTACTCCCCTTCCCCATATACACTAGTACATGTATTCTGCAGGGAGACACTTGTCCAACCTTCTCTCCTCTGACATCCAGAATCAACAGCGAGTCGAGAGGCCATCGAACACACAGATCAGTGTTTCCCCAACCAGGGTGCCTCCAGATGTTGCAAAACTACAACTCCCAGCATGCACTGCCTATCCCCAAAATACACTAGCACATGTATTCTGCAGGGGGACACTTGCCTGACCCTTCTCTCCTCTGACATCCAGAATCAACAGAGAGTCAAGAGGCCATCGTACACATAGATCAGTGTTTCCCACCCAGGGGGCCTCCAGCTGTAACGAAACCACAACTCCCAGCATGTACTCCCCATCCCCGTATACATTAGCACATGTATTATGCAGGGGGACACTTGTCCGACCCTTCTCTCCTCTGACATCCAGAGTCAACAGAGAGTAGAGAGGCCATCGTACACATAGATCAGCCAACGGCTGTCTGGGCATGCTGGGAGTTGTAGTTTTGCAACAGCTGGAGGCACTCTAGTAATAGGGCATCTAAAAACTCCAAGTATATATATATATAAGCAAGTATATAAAAGCCAAAAACAACAACTATAAAAACTAAAACTACCAAGTAATCCTACCCCTCACAGCTGTACGAGGCTCAAGTCCGGCGATTCCCCCCCTTACGTTCCGCGTCACCCGATACGGTGGGACCGGCGGCAGCTATTCGGTGCGCGTGCAACTGGTAGGACAACTTTGTCGCTGTATTTCTAGCCTGGCACTTGTGGTGTCGCAGAAATAAGCGTGACATCAGATCCACCACCTATTCCTGGAGCACAAAGGGAACATTCTTCTCCGCCGGGGGAAATAAACCTGACATCTTCTCCTTTCAAGTCTTAAATCCCGACAATTGAAGAGTTTGCGGAAGGACGATGGTCGCTCGGCGGCTTCTATTTGCTTTGTCAATCCGCGTTATGACAGCTGTAATCCTGCAGTTTTGTTCGCTTCGGGAGACACTTGTAATGAATGGAGGAGATATGGGGGGGGGGGGGGGGGGTCACCTGGGTCACATGACAGGCCTCGACTTGACAAGTTATATTTGTCTTCAGTTTGCATTAAGATTCTTCGGCTGTCAGGGCATGCTGGGGGTTGTAGTTTTGCAACAGCTAAGTAGCACGGGTTTGGAGATTACAGCACTGGTGCAACCGGTGTCTCCACAGCTGTTGGTAAACTACAAATCCCAGCATGCCATGACAGACTGTAGCTCTCCTGAGTGTCAAGGTAGGCTGGGAGTTGTAGTTCTGTATGATCTGAGGAGCTTGAGGTTGGAAACAATGGCTTCCCAGCTCTTGGTAAACTACAACTCCCAGCATGCCATGACAGACTGCAGCTTTCCTGATTGTCAAGGTATGCTGGGAGTTGTAGTTGTGCATTAGCTGCAGAGCAATAGGTTGGAGACCACTGCATTGGTGCAACCAATGTTTCCCCAGCTATCGGGGAACTACAACTCCCAGCATTCCACTACAGACAAAAGCTTCCCTTGGTGTCAAGGTAGGCTGGGAGTTGTAGTTTTATATGAGCTACAGGTAAGATATCACTGCATTGGTGCAACTGATGGCTTCCCAGGTCTTGGAAAACTACAACTACCAGCATGCCATGACAGACTGCAGCTCCCCTGAATGTCAAGGTAGGCTGAGAGTTGTAGTTCTGTAAGAGCTGAAGAGCTGGAGGCTGGAAACAATGGCTTCCCAGCTCTTAGAAAACTACAACTCCCAGCATGCCATAACAGACTTCAGCTTCCCTGAGTGTCAAGGTAGGCTGGGAGTTGTAGTTTTACATCAGCTGAGGGTTGGAGACCACTGCACCGATGCAACTAATTGCTTCCCTAGCTCTTGGGAAACTACAATTTCCAGCATGCCGTGAAAGACTGCAGCTTCCCTGAGTGACAAGACATGCTGGGAGTTGTAGTTTTGCAACAGCTGAAGTGCTGCAGGTTGGAGACCACTACACTGGTGCAACTAATGGCTTCCCAGCTCTTGAGAAACTACAACTCCCAGCATGCCAGGCTGTCCGTGTATGCTGGGGGTTGTCGTTTTGCCACAGCTGGAGGCACCCTGGTTGGGAAACACTGCATTAGATTCTGCAGTCTGACTTTGTCCTAGGCCTGGTCGGAATCCCAATAAGGTCCTAGGATGAAGCTATGGGGCTCCTGTACAAAGCCGTTGGCTGTCCGGGCATGCTGGGAGTTGTAGGTTTTTGCCTTACTCCTGCCCATTTTGCTTTTAGCTGACATCATCAGTTGGACTACAATGCCCAGCATGCTTCAGTAAGACAGACCCTCATGGTGTAAGATGTATCCCGGGAGATGGCGTTACGTAAGCGAGTGCATTAGGTTCCCAGGCTCCCAGACAATGTCACATTGAAGAATGGCGGACTCACCCTCGGCTGACAGGCCTTGTATGTTAATTCCTTTAGCTGCCAGGAAGCTCAGGCAGGCATCAATGTTCTCAATCTAAAGAAAACACAAAGTGATGGATTAGACACAGAAAAGTGACAGGTGAAATCTCCTGCTGGGGAGGGAATGTTGTGTCAGGTGAACGAGGTGCTCAGTATCAATCCCTGGAATGCACAGTACAACTTCTGTCCTTTATGCTAGGTGAAATCCTCAGAATCTGCTCTTATTTCTTATTCTGTATCTATATATATATACATACACAATGCACAGTACCTCAGTAATCCTCAGTATCTGCTCATACTCTGTGTGTGTATATATATATATATATATATATATATATATATATACACACACACACACACACATATACATACACTGCACAGTACAACTTCTCCTGTTCTGTACATATACTGCACAGTACCACTTCTCCTGTTCTGTATATATACTTCACAGTACCACTTCTCCTGTCCTGTATATATACTGCACAGTACCACTTCTTGTGTCCTGTATATATACTTCACAGTACCACTTTTTCTGTCCTGTATACTGGATGTAATCCTCAGTATCTGCTCATACTCTGTGTATATATATATATATATATATATATATATATATATATATATATATATACACACACACACACACATATACACACTGTACAGTACAACTTCTCCTGTTCTGTACATATACTGCACAGTACCACTTCTCCTGTTCTGTACATATACTGCACAGTACCACTTCTCGTGTCCTGTATATATACTGCACAGTACCACTTCTCCTGTTCTGTACATATACTGCACAGTACCACTTCTCCTGTTCTGTACATATACTGCACAGTACCACTTCTCCTGTTCTGTACATATACTGCACAGTACCACTTCTCGTGTCCTGTATATATACTGCACAGTACCACTTCTCCTGTTCTGTACATATACTGCACAGTACCACTTCTCCTGTTCTGTATATATACTGCACAGTACCACTTCTCCTGTTCTGTACATATACTGCACAGTACCACTTCTCCTGTTCTGTATATATACTGCACAGTACCACTTCTCCTGTTCTGTACATATACTGCACAGTACCACTTCTCCTGTTCTGTACATATACTGCACAGTACCACTTGTCCTGTTCTGTACATATACTGCACAGTACCACTTCTCCTGTTCTGTATATATACTGCACAGTACCACTTTTCCTGTTCTGTACATATACTGCACAGTACCACTTCTCCTGTTCTGTACATATACTGCACAGTACCACTTCTCCTGTTCTGTACATATACTGCACAGTACCACATCTCCTGTCCTGTATATATACTGCACAGTACCACATCTCCTGTCCTGTTTATATACTGCACAGTACCACTTCTCCTGTCCTGTATATATACTGCACAGTACCACTTCTCCTGTCCTGTTTATATACTGCACAGTACCACTTCTCGTGTCCTGTATATATACTTCACAGTACCACTTTTTCTGTCCTGTATACTGGATGTAATCCTCAGTATCTGCTCTTATTCTGTATATATATATATATACATATGCAATGCACAGTACCACTTCTCCTATCCTGTATAATCCATATACAATGTGTGTATGTATGTATGTATATATATATACACTGTATATATGACACTTCACAGTATCATCCATAACCTTATTCATTATACATGTTACATTATACATCCCAGGAGCATTTTACACCCTGTTCCTTTCCTTTTTACCCTTCTGACTTCTTTCGCACAGTATAATGGAGATAAATAAAAAGAATCCGGGATCATTTCCCTATATTTTTCTTTTTTTTGAGCCCAAGACATTACAGCCACGGAGGGTCCTGGATGGCGCTGCAGCTCTGATGTTTCCCCCATTACATATATAAAGGCTGACCCCTGCTAGTCACATGGTATTGTTTACCTCTGGCCTTATATAAAGCCGTGATCTGGGGTCATGATTTTTGGGTTTGTGTTTTTGTGGCGTTTTATATAAAGCAGCACAAAGTGTTATAAACCAAATATATTACAATGCCAGAAGCTGGAGGAGACGCTACCCGTATGTGTTGTCGCCATTGTCCTGTACAATACAGACTGGAGTCAATGGGAGCAGGATCAGGGGTCCGGGGGTGAGGTATTCCAGCCATGCCAGGACTGCGGGCTGTGTGCCTGTTGTGGGATTCATGGCATACCACACATGGTGTTATCACAGGGGGCAGCTCACCAAAATAGATCCCCCCACAAGTGTTACCCACCCCCAGATCTGAGCAATGTAAGACAAGTGTCCTGGAGGAAGACGGGGGGGGGGGGGGGATCTAGCGAACAGCAATCAGAGGCACGGATCATGTATGGGAGGCAGGGCAGCCTGTTTGTTACAATGTGTCAGAACAATCTCTCTGAAGGTAGAAAGTTCTGTAATGATCTGAGGGTGCCGGCCTACGTACAAACGCTTATTGCAGTGTTTCCCAACAAGGGTGCCTCCAGCTGTTGCAAAGCTACAACTCCCAGCATTCACCATCCCTGCATACACTAGCACATGTATTCTGCAGGGGAACACTTGCCTGACCCTTCTCTCCTCTGACATGCAGAGTCAATAGAGAGTCAAGAGGCCATCGTACACATAGATCAGTGTTTCCTAACTAGTGTGTCTCCAGCTGTTGCAAAACTACAACTTCCAGCATGCACTCCCCATCCCCGCATACACTAGTACATGTATTCTGCAGGAGGACACTTGCCCGATGCTTTTCCCCTCTGACATCTAGAGTCTACAGCAGTGTTTCCCATCCAGGGTGCCTCCGGCTGTTGCAAAACTACAACTCCCAGCATGCCTGGACAGACTTTGGCTGTCCTGGCATTCTGGGAGTTGTAGTATTGTAAACGCTGGAGGAAACCTAAATGGGAAACACATTTATATATTCGGTGGCCTCTCAACTCTCTGTTGCCTCTGACCTATGTATACGATGGCCTCTTGACTCTATGTAGATCAGTGTTTCCCAACCAGGGTGTCTCCGGCTGTTGCAAAACTACAACTCTCAGCATGCCCGGACAGCCAACGGCTGTCCGGACATGCTGGGAGTTGTAGTTTTGCAAAAGCCGGAGGCACCCTGGTTGGGAAACAATGCTGCAGACTCTGGATGTCAGAGGAGAGAAGGGTCAGGCAAGTGTCCTCCTGCAGAATACATGTGCTAGTGTATGTGGGGATGGGGAGTGCATGCTGGGAGTTGTAGTTTTGCAACAGCTGGAGGCACACTGGTTGGGAAACACTGATCTATGTGTACGATGGCGTCTCGACTCTCTGTTGACTCTGGATGTCAGAGGAGAGAAGGGTCAGGCAAGTGTCCTCCTGCAGAATACATGTGCTAGTGTAAGTGGGGATCGGGAGTGAATGCTGGGAGTTGTAGTTTTGCAACCGCTGGACACACACTGGTTGGGAAACACTGATAGTAGTAAAAAAATTCATATCATACTGGGACCTTGTAAAAAGGAGAACCCACCCTCCTATACTCACCTAGTCCTTCTAATCTTTGTCCGATCCTCAATCTTCTGTCTTCTTCCTGCTGCTGAACTGAGCGTTCAGTGCAGGACCTGCCCGATGATTGGCTGAGCTGGCAGGTCCTGCTCCATGCGCTCGTCTTGGAATCAGGAAGAAGACAGAAGATCGGTAGCAGCAGGTTTAGGTAGATCAGACTACAAGGGTTATTTTCTGTAGTCTGTTACCATGGAGACACGCAGGACTTGCCTAAGAGCTATAGAAACAAGACAGGAGAGATAATGAATTTCTGCGAAATGCCAGATATCCCCTTATTATGAGTGCAGAACCAGAGCGGGATCGGTAATAGGCCGGAGACGTCTTGTATATTGGCACCTTCCAGCTTCTGTAGACTGGTTGTAAGCTGCTAAGGAGTCTCAGGGCACCTGACTGAGGTCTTATATACTGGTGACAGATGACCCTTGACCCCCACGTGCTCTGGGGGATCCGAGCTTGTACCAAAATGACAGAAGTGCTACAAAATTCAGTAGCAGTGAGTGTGGCCCCTATCATCTGCTGAAAAGCCAATGTGAACCAGGGCACATTATAATAACCCCGGGGGGGGGGATCCGCTTTAACACCTACAGATCGTAAATGTAACTTATTGATTGACGACTGTCCTAGAGAATCTAATTTGTTCCTCTGGAAAACATTTTTTTTTTTAATTAACAGATTTGTAAATTACTTCTATTTAAAAATGTTAATCCTTCCAGCACTTATTAGCAGCTGTATGCTACAGAGGAAATTCTTTTCTTTTTGAATAAATTTTTTGTCTTGTCCACAGTGCTCTCTGCTGACACCTCTGTCTGTATCAGGAACTGTCCAAACATTTGCTGCTCTGGACAGTTCCTGACACGGACAGAGGTGTCAGCAGAGAGCACTGTGGACAAGACAAAAAAAAATTTTTTAAAAGAAAATAATTTCCTCTGCAGCACACAGCTGCTAATAAGTACTGGAAGGATTAAGATTTTTAAATAAATGTAATTTACAAATCTGTTTAACTTTCTGGCACCAGTTCATTTAATATAAAAAGTGTTCCACCGGAGTACCCCTTTAAGCTACCGTGTTTCCTAACCAGGGTGCCTCCAGCTGTTGCAAAACGACAACTTCTGGCAAACCTAGGACCTTTTTGGGCTTCCGGCCAGGAACTAGGACAAAGTCAACCTGCAGAATCAAAAGCAGTGTTTCCCAATCAGTGCGACTTCGGCTGTCCCGGCATGCTGGGAGTTGTAGTTTAGCAACAGCTGGAGGCACACTGGTTGGGAAACACTGAGTTAACCCAATATTATCAATACAGAATTATAAAGCCTCCATATTTTGGTGCAAAAATGTTTGCAAATTTTTGTGAAAATCCATGTGTTCCCTTCACATAAACGGACCCTATTTTCAGGTGCATCAAACCTGCCAGGTGTGAATATAGTCTTATAGTAAAGCGACAATTCCTTCTCCCGTCCTGATCATACGATGAGGATACATGAAGCCCCCCCATAAATCATAGGGAAGTAAATCTCTGCACTCACCATTTGGGACCGGTTCTTGGGGCAGCCATTGATGTCTTCAATCTTTTCGTTCGCTGAAGGAGAAGAAAAAACATAAGAAAAAAAAAACACAAAAAAGCGATAAGTAAAGAAGGGTCCAGAGAAGGTAAAGATCTGCAGTACAACAAGCTTAACGTGTGAATAACACAGAGGCGTCCGGGGAGGTGGGGGGGATTCACAAGAGCCGGACCCACCCCAGACAGCTGAGGAAAGGTCATCTGGGGAAGAGAGACAAGTGTGCGCCGCTATTAAACCTCATCTAGTAGAGCTGTCAGGGGTCAGCACTTCATCATCTGGCAGCAGCATTCTCCCTGGCGGGTGCATAGCTACGACTCCCAGCATGCCCTGACAGCCGAAGGCTGTCAGGGCATGCTGGGAGTTGTAGTTATGCACCTGCCAGGGTGCATAATCGCTATTAAACCTCATTTGGTAGAGCTGTAAGGGGTCAGCACTTCATCATCTGGCAGCAGCATTCTCCCTGGCGGGTGCATAGCTACGACTCCCAGCATGCCCTGACAGCCGAAGGCTGTCAGGGCATGCTGGGAGTTGTAGTTATGCACCTGCCAGGGTGCATAATCGCTATTAAACCTCATTTGGTAGAGCTGTAAGGGGTCAGCACTTCATCATCTGGCAGCAGCATTCTCTCTGGCGGGTGCAAAACTACAACTCCCAGCATGCCCACCCCAGACAGCTGAGGAAATGTCATCTGGGAAAGAGAGACAAGCGTGCACCGCTATTAAACCTCATCTAGTAGAGCTGTCAGGGGTCAGCTGGCAGCAGCATTCTCTCTGGCGGGTGCAAAACTGTCAGGGCATGCTGGGAGTTGTAGTTTTGCACCTGCTAGAGAGCCTGTGGAAGTGCAGGGCATGCTAAGCGTTATAGTTTTGCAATAGATAGAGGGTCTGTGGTCATCAGGGCATGCTGGGAGTTGTAGTTGTTCAAAGGTCATCTGGGGAAGAGAGACAAGTGTGCACTGCAATTGAACCTCATCTAGTAGAGCTGTCAGGGGTCAGCACTTCATCATCTGGCAGCAGCATTCTCCCTGACAGTGCAAAACTACAACTCCCAGCATGCCCACCCCAGACAGCTGAGGAAATGTCATCTGGGGAAGAGAGACAAGTGTGCGCCGCTGTTAAACCTAGTAGAGCTGTTAGAGGTCAGCACTTCATCATCTGACAGCAGCATTCTCTCTGGCGAGTTCAAAACTACAACTCCCAGCATGCCCACCCCAGACAGCTGATGAAAGATCATCTGGGGAAGAGATACAAGCATGCACCGCTATTAAACCTCCTCTAGTAGAGCTGTCAGGGGTCAACACTTCATCATCTGGCAGCAGCATTCTCTCTGGCGAGTGCAAGACTACAACTCCCAGCATGCCCACCCCAGACAGCTGATGAAAGATCATCTGGGGAAGAGATACAAGCATGCACCGCTATTAAACCTCCTCTAGTAGAGCTGTCAGGGGTCAACACTTCATCATCTGGCAGCAGCATTCTCTCTGGCGAGTGCAAGACTACAACTCCCAGCATGCCCTGACAGCCTTCGGCTGTCAGGGCATGCTGAGAGTTGTAGTTTTGCACCTGCTAAAGAGCCTGTGGAAGTGCAGGGCATGCTAAGCGTTATAGTTTTGCAATAGATGGAGGGTCTGTTGTCATAAGGACATGCTGGGAGTTGTAGTTGTTCGCTATAAAGCCTGTGGCTGTCAGGGCATGTTAAGGGTAAGGCTATGTTCACACTTCGGATATTCCAGAGACTGTGGGGCATAATATCCCGGCACTAGTACCACATGGGTATGCACTCTCCCATAGACGGCAATGCATTCCGCGTGGAGTCTGCAAAACGAACGAACCGGTTAATCCTTTCTGCCGACACGGTATTTCCAAGCTGAATTCCGCACGGAAATTCCGAGGTGTGAACATAGCCTTATAGTTTTGCAATAGCTAAAAAACGTCTGGCTGTCAGGACATGCTGGGACTTGTAGTTTTCCAATAGCTAGAGGGCCAGTGGCTGTCAGGGCATGCTGGGAATTGTAGTTGTACAAAAGATAGAAATCCTGTGGCCATCAGTGCATGCAGGGAGTTGAACTTTTGCAATAACTAGGGTGACTGGGGTAACCAGGGCATGCTGGGAGTTGTATTTTTTTCACTCACCAGTGAGCCTGCGGCCGTAAGGCATGCTGGGAGTTGTACTTTTGCAACAGCTGGAGAACCACGTGTAGGAGAACACTGTCCTACAGTAAGAAAACGCTCAACAACGAACACAATCACAGGAACGGCTCACATCAGTCTTGTTCCCAGAACTCACAATCTAATCTCCTATCTATCTACTGGGAGCAATTCACAAGAAGAATCCATAGAATGTAATGTGACCCCATTGACTTGTATTGTACTGAACTAAATCAGCAACAAGTCAACCCCCCCACTGCACTCACTATTCTGCTGGTGAGGTCACTGTGTACATACATTACATTACTTATCCTGTACTGATCCTGAGTTATATCCTGTATTATACTCCAGAGCTGTACTCACTATTCTGCTGGTGAGGTCACTGTGTACATACATTACATTACTTATCCTGTACTGATCCTGAGTTATATCCTGTATTATACTCCAGAGCTGTACTCACTATTCTGCTGGTGAGGTCACTGTGTACATACATTACATTACTTATCCTGTACTGATCCTGAGTTATATCCTGTATTATACTCCAGAGCTGCACTCACTATTCTGCTGGTGAGGTCACTGTGTACATACATTACATTATTTATCCTGTACTGATCCTGAGTTATATCCTGTATTATACCCCAGAACTGTACTCACTATTCTGCTGGTGAGGTCACTGTGTACATACATTACATTACTGATCATGTACTGATCCTGAGTTATATCCTGTATTATACTCCAGAGCTGTACTCACTATTCTGCTGGTGAGGTCACTGTGTACATACATTACATTACTTATCCTGTACTGATCCTAAGTTATATCCTGTATTATACCCCAGAGCTGTACTCTCTATTCTGCTGGTGAGGTCACTGTGTACATACATTACATTACTTATCCTGTACTGATCCTGAGTTATATCCTGTATTATACTCCAGAGCTGTACTCACTATTCTGCTGGTGAGGTCACAGTGTACATACATTACATTACTTATCCTGTACTGATCCTGAGTTATATCCTGTATTATACTCCAGAGCTGTACTCACTATTCTGCTGGTGGGGTCACTGTGTACATACATTACATTACTTATCCTGTACTGATCCTGAGTTATATCCTGTATTATACGCCAGAGCTGTACTCACTATTCTGCTGGTGAGATCACTGTGTACATACATTACATTACTTATCCTGTTCTGATCCTGAGTTATATCCTGTATTATACTCCAGAGCTGTACTCACTATTCTGCTGGTGAGGTCACTGTGTACATACATTACATTACTTATCCTGTACTGATCCTGAGTTATATCCTGTATTATACTCCAGAGCTGTACTCACTATTCTGCTGGTGAGGTCACTGTGTATATACATTACATTACTTATCCTGTACTGATCCTGAGTTATATCCTGTATTATACTCCAGAGCTGTACTCACTATTCTGCTGGTGAGGTCACTGTGTACATACATTACATTACTTATCCTGTACTGATCCTGAGTTATATCCTGTATTATACTCCAGAGCTGTACTCACTATTCTGCTGGTGAGGTCACTGTGTACATACATTACATTACTTATCCTGTACTGATCCTGAGTTGTATCCTGTATTATACTCCAGAGCTGTACTCACTATTCTGCTGGTGAGATCACTGTGTACATACATTACATTACTTATCCTATACTGATCCTGAGTTATATCCTGTATTATACCCCAGAACTGTACTCTCTATTCTGCTGGTGAGGTCACTGTGTACATACATTACATTACTTATCCTGTACTGATCCTGAGTTATATCCTGTATTATACTCCAGAGCTGTACTCACTATTCTGCTGGTGGGGTCACTGTGTACATACATTACATTACTTATCCTGTACTGATCCTGAGTTATATCCTGTATTATACGCCAGAGCTGTACTCACTATTCTGCTGGTGGGGTCACTGTGTACATACATTACATTACTTATCCTGTTCTGATCCTGAGTTATATCCTGTATTATACTCCAGAGCTGTACTCACTATTCTGCTGGTGAGGTCACTGTGTACATACATTACATTACTTATCCTGTACTGATCCTGAGTGATATCCTGTATTATACTCCAGAGCTGTACTCACTATTCTGCTGGTGAGGTCACTGTGTACATACATTACATTACTTATCCTGTACTGATCCTGAGTTATATCCTGTATTATACTCCAGAGCTGTACTCACTATTCTGCTGGTGGGGTCACTGTGTACATACATTACATTACTTATCCTGTACTGATCCTGAGTTATATCCTGTATTATACTCCAGAGCTGTACTCACTATTCTGCTGGTGAGATCACTGTGTACATACATTACATTACTTATCCTGTACTGATCCTGAGTTATATCCTGTATTATACTCCAGAGCTGTACTCACTATTCTGCTGGTGAGGTCACTGTGTACATACATTACATTACTTATCCTGTACTGATCCTGAGTTATATCCTGTATTATACCCCAGAGCTGCACTCACTATTCTGCTGGTGAGGTCACTGTGTACATACATTACTTATCCTGTACTGATCCTGAGTTATATCCTGTATTATACCCCAGAGCTGTACTCACTATTCTGCTGGTGAGATCACTGTGTACATACATTACTGATCCTGAGTTATATCCTGTATTATACCCCAGAGCTGTACTCACTATTCTGCTGGTGAGGTCACTGTGTACATACATTACATTACTTATCCTGTACTGATCCTTTTCTCCAATAACCTCCCAGTAGACGGAGTGGACACCTTGGCTGACACTGTCCCTGCGCACGTCATAGAGTCATCCAGCACCACACACAGAGATATCGGCAAACACGCGGCTCCGATAGAACAGAGCGAGGAACAAGTCAGAACGGACTCAGAATTCTTCTACAATGTTCTGCAGCCATCAACAAGAATAACCCCGACTGAGGCGAGGACCGGATGCGCACACATCCCATATCGGGGAGGAGGGATTTGTTTAGTTGTCTATGTTCATTCATATATTGTGGGTTGTAAAATGGTCCCCCAAAAAAATAGAAAATCCATTTAAAAGGGGCACTCTAAAGAAATCTTTTAGTTTTTTTGTTTATTTTTTAAAATCATTACGGTACCAGGAAGCTATAAAGATTTGTAAATGTCTTTTACTTTAAAAAAAAAAATCTTAAAGGGGTACTCCACCCCTAGGCATCTTATCCCCTATCCAAAGGATTGCGGGTTTCTCGCCGCTTAGAGCGTCAGCTGCAGCGACGTAACGGCCACACCCCTCAATGCAAGTCTATAGGAGGGGGGTGACGTCCGTCACGCCCCCTTCTATAGACTTGCATTGAGGGGCGTGGCCGTGACATCACAAGCCTCCGCCCTGCATCTGGGGTGCTGCAGCCGAGACTTCGGGGGGGTCCCAGCAACGGGACACCTGCGATCAGACATAAATACCCCCTATACTTTGGATAGGGGATAAGATGTCTATGGGCCAGGTACCCCTTTAATCCTTCCAGCACTTATCAGCTGCTGTATGTCCTGGAAGAAGTCATGCAGTCTTTCCAGTCAGAAACAGTGCTCTCTGCTGCCACCTCTGTCCGTGTCAGGAACCGTCCAGAGTAGAAGAAAATAGTCATATCAAAAAATCTACGATCTGGACAGTTCCTGATGAGGACAGAGGAGGCAGGAGAGAGCACTGTGGTCAGACTGGAAAGAACATTGCATCCACGTAAGAAAGAACAAATACATGCGCTCACCGTATAAACCGCGGGATCACAGGGAGGCGACCATCGCTTTCTGGACCTGTGAACGCGGTTTATGTGGTGAGTGCATGTATTTGTTCTTCCTTCCTCTCTCCTCTGACATCCAAAGTCAACAGAGTCAACCAGGGCAGTGTTTCCCAACCAGGGTGCCTCCAGATGTTGATAAACTACAACTCCCAGCATGCCCGGACAGCCAAAGGCTTTGTACAGGAGCCCCATAGCTTCATCCTAGGACCTTATTAGGCTTTTTTCCAGGCCTAGGACAAAGTCAAACTGCAAAATCTAAAGCAGTGTTTCCAAACCAGTGTGCCTCCAGCTGTTGCAAAACTACAACTCCCAGCATGCACTCCCCATCCCCACATACACTAGCACATGAATTCTGCAGGGGGACACTTGCCTGACTCTTCTCTCCTCTTTCATCCAGAGTCTACAGCATTATTTCCCAACCAGGGTGCCTCCAGCTGTTGCAAAACTAAAACTACCAGAATGCACTCCCCATCTCCACATACACTAGCACATGTATTCTGCAGGAGGACACTTGCCTGACCCTTCTCTCCTCTGACATCCAGAGTCAAGAGGCCATCGTACACATAGATCAGTGTATTCCAAACCAGTGTTCCTCCAGCTGTTGCAAAACTACAACTCCCAGCATGCACCCCCCCCCCCCATCCCCACACACACTAGCACATGTATTCTGCTGGAGGACACTTGCCCGACCCTTCTCTCCTCTGACATTCAGAGTCTACAGCATTATTTCCCAACCAGGGTGCCTCCAGCTGTTGCAAAACTACAACTCCCAGCATGCTGTCCCCATCCCCACACACACTAGCATATGTTTTCTGCAGAGGGACACTTGCCTGACTCTTCTCTCCTCTGACATACAGAGTCTACAGCATTGTTTCCCAACCAGGGTGCCTCCAGCTGTTGCAAAACTACAACTCTCAGCATGCCCGGACAGCCGAAGGCTGTCCGGGCATGCTGGGAGTTGTAGTTTTGCAACAGCTGGAGGTGCACTGGTTGGGAAACACTGCACTAGGGTTACAGTATCTGCACGTCTTTATCCCTACCCCAGAGGAAATCACTTACCCACAACCTGGATGATGTCTGCCAGCAACACCCCATCCGTCACATCTTGCTGTAGATCTTTGATCAGACGCTTGTGCCCGGATTTCGCCAGGTAGTGGTTCGCCCAGTCCGTGTAAATCTGTAAGAGAAGACAGACACTTGAGTGAGACTCTGTAAAACCAGAGGGGGGGGGGGGAGATGAGTGCGGGGGCCATTAACATTCAGGACGGGTTTCGCATCCACATTCGCTCAGGCCCGGCGTGACACCACAGGCATCGCCTCTACCAATTCCAGCCGGCAGTGCCATGCATCATTTGCCTGCGGGACATTGTTGGGAGATTAGCAGCTCCATGCTCAACAGTGAAGTGCGAACGTGTTTGTTTTCAAACTCCCCAATCACCAAACCGGCCGGGGCTGCGACCCCACACGCTGATCCCCCCCCCTCCACGCTGATCCCCCTGCATAATGCCAGCAGCTGCCCGTCCACCCGGCACACAGGCAGGTATAGGAAGCATCTCAGGTCACCATTAAAAGCAATATGGTCAGATTATGATCCCCCAATATGTAGCACACACTCAGCTCTGCTAAGCACATCGTCCTTCACATCAATTGTAAAATACCATACAGGTTGCAGATTGTGATCACTTGTTACATACACGCACACTCAGCTCTACTATTCTTGATACATACGCACACACTCAGCTCTGCTAAGCACAACTATTCTTCCTACACATCAGGAGGAATTACCTATTTCCTCAGGAGGCTTCCCCTAATTGTAAATTGCCATACAGGTTACAGATTGTGATCACTTGTTACATACACGCACACTCAGCTCTGCTATTCTTGATACATACGCACACACTCAGCTCTGCTAAGCACAACGATTCTTCCTACATATCAGGAGACATTACCTTTGTCCTCAGGAGGCTTTCCCTAATTGTAAAATGCCATACAGGTTACAGATTGTGATCCCCTAATACATACGCCCACACTCAGCTCTGCTATACTTGATATATATATATATATACACACACACACACACTCAGCTCTGCTAAGCACAACTATTCTTCCTACACACCGGGAGACATTACCTATGTTCTCAGGAGGCTTTCCCAATTGTAAAATGCCAGTCAGAATACCAAGATTGATCCCCCGATATATACACGCACACTCAGCTCTGCTAAGCACATCATCCTACACATCAGGAGACATTACCTATGTCCTCAGGGGGCTTCCCCCAATTGTAAAATGCCATTCAGGTTACAGGGCCCATCTACTATTATGTACAAGTCCAATAAAAGCTGGTAGGGGGCTGGGATGTACAGGGGGGGGGGGGACCGTCCATCACTTGCTGAGTGTGCAAATATTTACACAACAAACACAATTACACAGGGATGTGTGAGCAGTAAAGTGAAGGTTTATGGCCGCTATAGGGAAACTGGGTTTTATTTCAGTCAGAGCTTCCTGGATATGAATTGTAGGGTGACACAGCAGGCCGTATACTCATAGAGGGCTATATACTGACAGCAGGTGCTATATACTCCTAACAAATACTATATACTCATAGTGGGCTGTATACTCACAGCAGGTGCTATATACTCCTAGCAAATACTATATACTCATAGTGGGCTGTATACTCACAGCAGGTGCTATATACTCCTAGCAAATACTATATACTCATAGAGGGCAATATACTCACAGCAGGTGCTATATACTCCTAACAAATACTATATACTCATAGAGGGCAATATACTCACAGCAGGTGTTATATACTCATAGTAGGCTGTATACTCTTAGTGGGCTATATACTCAAAGCAGGTGCTATATACTCCTAACAAATACTATATACTCATAGTAGGCTGTATACTCTTAGTGGGCTGTATACTCACAGCAGGTGCTATATACTCCTAGCAAATACTATATACTCATAGTAGGCTGTATACTCACAGAAGGTGCTATATACTCCTAGCAAATACTATATACTCATAGTGGGCTGTATACTCACAGCAGGTGATATACTCATAGTGGGCTGTATACACATAGTGGGCTATATACTCACAGCAGGTGCTTTATACTCATAGCAAATACTTTACGCTCACAGTATGCTGTATACTCATAGTGGGTGCTATATACTCCCAGTGGGCTGTATACTCACAAAGGACCATATACTCACAGCTGGTGCTGTATACTTACAATAGACTATATCAGTGTTTCCCAACCAGGGTGCCCTCAGCTGTTGCAAAACTACAAATCCCAGCATGCTGGGAGTTGCAGTTTTGCAACAGCTGTAGGCACCCTAGTTGGGAAACCCTGGACTATATACTCATAGTGGGTGCTATATACTCACAGAGGACCATATGCTTATAGTACCTATATACTCAAAGCAGGTGCTATATACTCACAGTGGGTGCTTTATACTCACGGCGGGTGCTGTATACTCGCAATAGACTTTATACTCACAGAGGACCATATACTCATAGTAAGCTATATACTCACAGCAGGTGCCATATACTCATAGTGGGGTATATACTCACAGCAGGTGCCATATACTCATAGTGGGGTATATACTCACAGCAGGTGCCATATACTCATAGTGGGGTATATACTCACAGCAGGTGCCATATACTCATAGTGGGGTATATACTCACAGCAGGTGCCATATACTCATAGTGGGGTATATACTCACAGCAGGTGCCATATACTCATAGCGTGGTATATACTCACAGCGGGTGCTGTATACTCACAGTGGGTGCTGTATACTCACAGCGGGTGCCATATACTCATAGTGGGGTATATACTCACAGCAGGTGCCATATACTCATAGCGGGGTATATACTCACAGCGGGTGCTGTATACTTACAGTGGGTGCTGTATACTCACAGCGGGTGCTGTATACTCACAGCGGGTGCTGTATACTCACAGCGGGTGCTGTATACATACAGTGGGTGCTGTATACTCACAGTGGTTGCTGTGATTCATTCGCCCCATGCCCCCCCAATGCTGGAGCCTATATACTGGTTATAGGGGGACAGTCTGCCCTATATCCTGCTTGTATTGCTGTATACAGATATACTTCATAGCTCTGCAGAAGTGATTCCCAATCTCTGGCTCTGCAGCTGTTGCAAAACTACAACTCCCAGCATGCCCGGACAGCCAAAGGCACAGGGTGAGAGGTATATAGTGCAAAGGGCAGGGTCCCCAGCTGGAGGTACTGTTAGCAGACAGAGCATGCTGGGAGTTGTAGTTCTGCAACAGCTGGAGGCATCTTGGTTGGGAAACGCTGATCAAACGCATACATTTTAGATAATGCAGTGCTGAGGTCGCGCACACATCTGCTGAACAACGAAAAGGCGCGCCGCACACTACGACACCTTAATAAAAGAAAACCATGAATCACTGCAGTCCCTGACCCCTGAAGATAAAAGCGCAGGTAATGTAAGATTAAAGGGACTGTCTACCAGACGTTGTGTCAGCTCCGGCTGCAGGTACGAGCGGCCGTCCCCCACCAATACAACACCTGCCTGGAAAAACCCCGGAAATGAGTCACAATATGAAAGAAGAGCGCAGGAATCACGGGCACGCTTCATTGTCTCACACATGGGCGCGCTGTCACTTTAAGACATATAATTTTGGATGCGTGATGTCATATAATGTCACTGGGAGTCATAATGTATGGAGGGGAAGCGGGGACGTTCTGCGCGGCCATAATACGGTGACCAATACCCCCCCAAAAAATAAAATCCCTGAATGACTTTGTGTCACATTATTGTAACAAACACCCCCCCCCCCCCCCCCAAATCACTGAATCTGCAGCATCAAAACACATTCCCCAGGACACAGTCACAGTGATGATTCAGCCGCTGTCAGAGACCCCCTTGTGTCCTGTACAGGGGGCTCAGCCCGCTCCTCTATTATCAGCTGACAATGACCCATCCATAACACCAGGGAGGTCATTGAGCGGCCGTCACTTCCAAGAAATCACAGCAGTAATGACGTTACTGACAGCTGCTACAAACAGAACTACAACTCCCAGCATGCCCAGACCCCACAGCGGCTGCAAAACTATAATGCCCAGAATGACCTCATGTCCAAGACCTAAAGCAAAAATGACAACTTTCTGCATGGTGGACACAGGCTTTTCCAGTTCTTGTAAAACTACAACTCCCAGCATACATGGACTGCCAAAAGTGCCTCCAGCTGTTACAAAACTACAACTCCCAGCATGCCCAGATGTACCTCCAGCTATGTAAAACTACAACTGAGAGCCTGTCCGGACTGCCAATGGAACCTTCAGCTTAGTAACAAAAGATACAAAGTATTCAATGTAAAACAAAACAAACATACCAAAGGTGCCTCCAGCTGTTGCAAAACTACAAATCCCAGCATGCCCACATGGCCAAAGGTACCTCCATCTGTCGCAAAACTATAACTCCCAACATGCCTAGACTGCCAATGGTACCTTCATCTTGGTAAAGCAAAACAAACATTTCAATCAAAATAACAAACAAACAATAAAGAAACAAACAATAGACACAAGTCTTACTCTCTTATAATGGTTGAAGGAGATTTTACTTCCATTGCGCTCAGGGACCCAGAACCTCAGACTCGCTGGCATGGTGTGCGGTGGGCACAGGGTACAGGAGGCCTTTGCTTTGCCGGGGCCCCTTGGATACTGCTGGGTGTCAGGCAGCGCTGGGTAATTTTAGCCTTGTGCTCTGAGCTATCGGATCCCGTTACACTTCAGGGTCTCTGGGATTAGTCAGTGGGCAGGGTCCCCTCCCTGATGTATCCCATGCCAGGTACTGACGAATGACACAGCTTTCCCCTGTGCCAGATGACCTGGGCAAGCGTGCAGGTGCGTACAGCGAAATCCCTCCGGTAATGATCTGTCTGAGATGGTCGGCAACCGTCTGTGGACTCATTACAGGGACAATGGGAATGATACTCAGACCTGGAGCCTCACTATACTGTAGGGGGCTACAACTGGTACAATGGGGTCAACATTAAGTTTAAAGGGGAATTCCAGGCAAAAACTTTTTATATATATATATATATGTATATATATATATATATATATATATATATATATATATATATATATATCAACTGGCTCCGGAAAGTTAAACAGATTTGTAAATTTCTTCTATATAAAAATCTTAATCCTTCCAATAGTTATTAGCTTCTGAAGTTTTCTGTCTAACTGCTCAATGATGATGTCACGTCCCGTCCCGGGAGCTGTGCATGATGGGAGAATATCCCCATAGGAACTGCACAGCTCCTGGGACGTGAGTCATCAGAAAGCAGTTAGACAGAAAAGAACAACTCAACTTCAGAAGCTAATAACTATTGCAAGGATTAAGATTTTTTAATAGGAGTAATTTACAAATCTGATAAATTTTCCGGAGCCAGTTGATATATATAAAAAAAAAGTTTTGGCCTGGAATACCCCTTTAAGGTTGCGATCACACGTGCGTATTTTGCTTAAGATCTTGCTACCCACTAAAGTTATAATAATAAATAAAATAATAGATAAACATGGCTGCACCACACTTGTACTCAGGTTGTGTATGGTATTACAACTCCGCTCCATGTACTTCAATGGAAATACTGCAATATCACACACGACCTGAAGGACAAGGGTGGCGCTGTTTCTGCTTTTTAAGACCTCCTTAATGTTTCTCTATAGCAGCACTGCTTAAAGGGGTACTCCAGTGGAAAACTTTTTTTTTTTTTTTAAATCAACTGGTGCCAAAAAGTTAAACAGAAATCACTTCTATTAAAAAATCTTAATCCTTCCAGTACTTATTAGCTGCTGAATACAACAGAGGAAATTCTTTTCTTTTTGGAACACAGAGCTCTCTGCTGATATCACTAACACAGTGCTCTCTGCTGACATCTCTGTCCATTTTAAGAACTGTCCAGAGCAGGAGAAAATCCCCATAGAAAACATATGCTGCTCTGGACAGTTCCTAAAATGGACAGAGATGTCAGCAGAGAGCACTGTGCTCGTGATTCAGCAGGGATCTCTGTGTTCCAAAAAGAAAAGAATTTCCTCTGTAGTATTCAGAAGCTAATAAGTACTGGAAGGATTAAGATTTTTTTTAATAGAAGTAATTTACAAATCTGGTTACCTTTCTGGCACCAGTTGATTTAAAAAAAATATACAAGTTTTCCACCGAAGTACCCCATTCAATGTTGCCCAACCAAGGTGTCTGCAGCTGTTGCAAAACTACAACTTCCAGCATGCCCGGACAGCCAAAGGCTGTCTGGGCATGCTGGAAGTTGTAGTTTTGCAACAGCTGGAGGCACCTTGGTTAGGCAACAATGGCCTAACCTGCAGACTAGCGTGGTCATGGGTATTGCTTTGTAGTAAAAAATAAATAAAAAATCAGAAGACGACCCCAAACCAACACTACATCATCTCCCCCTCACTCTTTTATCAGCCCACAATAAATCTTCTGTCTCCATCTGCCCCAGCACTATTCTCTGTACCTGCCTGCTGGACAGTTAAATCATACTTTACCATGGCGTTGGTCCGGTGGCAGCATGTTTAAAACTCTCAGGCAATCTCCGCAGCTCGAGAGTAACGCGATCAAAAAACGTACTGGAAGTCTTATGGACTTGCACGGGACTCCTGGAACCATCTTGGTAAAGTATGATTTAACTGTCTGGGTTCCGATTACATGTTCTGTTCTCTTTACCTGTATTACTGAAGTGAATGTACTGACTTGTGTCTGGTAGCGCCCCCTACAGTACAGGGAGGTATTACATATTCTGTATTCTTTACCTGTATTACTGTAGTGTATGCACTGACTGGTGTCTGGTAGCGCCCCCTACAGTACAGGGAGGTATTACATGTTCTGTACTCTTTACCTGTATTACTGAAGTGTATGCACTGACTGGTGTCTGGTGGCATCCCCTACAGTACAGGGAAGTATTACATGTTCTGTACTCTTTACCTGTATTACTGAAGTATATACACTGACTGGTATCTGGTAGCGCCCACTACAGAACAGGGAGGTATTACATATTCTGTACTCTTTACCTATATTACTGAAGTGTATGCACTGACTGGTGTCTGGTAGTGCCCCCTACAGTACAGGGAGGTATTACATGTTCTGTACTCTTTACCTGTATTACTGAAGTGTATGCACTGACTGGTGTCTGGTAGCTCCCCCTACAGTACAGGGAGGTATTACATGTTCTGTACTCTTTACCTGTATTACTGAAGTGTATGCACTGACTGGTGTCTGGTAGCCCTCAAACATAGACATCCCTTCATGTTTCTACCGTCCGACACATTGGTACGTTCACTCCTCGGTGTTCTATATTTACGCAAAATCTGTTGCCTTTGTGCAAAGTTTTAATATCGAAACAAAAAACGCGCAATAGTAAATCGTTGTGTAAAAGCATTTTTCTCTCTACGGTACACGAGCACGTAGAGAGAACATTGGAAAATATTCTAACAAAAAGACGCACAAAAAAGACGCAATGAAAGTCAACGTGCATATTTTTGCGCAAAAAAATACACAAGAAAAAGGTAAATAAACTGAATGATAATCGTCCCCCATTGCGTGTACTGTACAGGATCCCGAAGAAGCTCCTGTCCTCTACATAGACCAGTGTTTCCCAATGAGGGCGCCTCCAGCTGTTGCAAAACTACAACTCCCAGCATGCCCGGACAGCCTTTGGCTGTCCGGGCATGCTGGGAGTTGTAGTTTTGCAACAGCTGGAGGCACCATGGTTGGGAAACCACTGAAATAGACAGTGATTTACAGCTCCCAGCAGATCTTTCTTACTTTTATATGTAAGGACTTGCTTTCTTTAATCCTCACTTTCTTTCTTTTATGCACACACTTACATATATCTAAATATATATATATATAAACATACATACAGATGATACTTTCTGCCACACTTATCCTGTTAGGACAGGAGCAGAATTCCCTATAATTTGCATTATAACCTACAGGATCCCCTTTACATTTCTCATTGCCCTAGAACAGTGATGTTTACAGCTCGCTGCTACAATGTATCGGTGCAGATAAAATGTATCCGTCTGGAGCCACCTGTTCAGTTCAGGTCTCAGTACTGGATACAATTGTAACAAACCAATGATGCTGGAAATGGCATAAAATGTGAGTTATTGCGGCCCGCGCTCTTTACACGCTGACCTTATTACAAACGTCTTAAACAATTACACGTGAACGGCGAAGGAAGGAAAACGCTCGGGTTTCTCGACAACAATTAAGCGATTCCATTTCGAGACCTGTTCCCCGTAATGTAATCAGCGGCGGATTGGCCATCTGTCGGACAGATGTACGGCTTGTTACGGTCTCTGCGAGGACGGGGTCTCAATCTGTCTTCTGCCGGGTGGATCTTCAAGGTGAAGGAAAACAGGATCTACATCCGAGGATACGACAGCGGACGTCCGATAATCCGGAATCAGCCGCATTACCAGAAAGTCCGAACCATTGGCTGTAAACTGTACAATGATGGGGGGGATCTCTGTTCAGGTACGGAGTAATAAATAAAAATGGCCCCATACCTTCTAAATCCGTGATGTCCAAACTGTGGCCCTCCAGATGTTGCAAAACTACAACTCCCAGCAAGCCTGGAAAGCCGTTAGCTGTCCGGGCATGCTGGAAGTTGTAGTTTTGCAACATCTGGAGGGACACAGTTTGGACAACACTGTTCTAAATACTGAATATACATATAACACATCTACTGCCTGAGAAAATGCGGCCATAACCCAGCGGGCTCCAGACCAATCACCTATAGCCATAGTTCTCAACCTTTTTAGCTTTCGTACCCCTTGACAGCCTGTTCCCAAAAAATTGCACCTCCCATATTAGAGACATTTTGTAATGATTATAATTCATATGCTTTACTTTTCTTTATAACAGGCCCCTGTTCCTCTCCCTATCTCCCCATTCCCCAGATTTACAGGTGACTTCTCTAACCGGAGTGGTATTCTTTTCTTCTCTATCTGGCCTAGACCGCCATGAAGATTTCTCCCATACAAGACGTCTCCACAGAACCAGACAAACAAACATTTTAGGCTCCTTTCTGTAGTACAAAACCCTCCTATTTACAAACTCCCCATGTTTATTGTCACACACAGTAATAGGACCCACTGTGCGTCCCCATAAAGTTGTTAGGCCCCCAAATATAGCTGTAGGCCCCCAAACTGCCCCCATATATAGTTGTAGGCCCCCATACTGCCCCCATATATAGTTGTAGGCCACCATACTGTCCCCATATATAGTTGTAGGCCCCCATACTGTCCCCATATATAGTTGTAGGCCCCCATACTGTCCCCATATATAGTTGTAGGCCCCCATACTGTCCCCATATATAGTAGTAGGCTGCCATACTGTCCCCATATATAGTAGTAGGCCGCCATACTGCCCCCATATATAGTTGTAGGCCGCCATACTGCCCCCATATATAGTTGTAGGCCGCCATACTGTCCCCATATATAGTAGTAGGCCCCCATACTGTCCCCATATATAGTTGTAGGCCACCATACCGCCCCCATATATAGTTGTAGGCCGCCATACCGTCCCCATATATAGTAGTAGGCCACCATACTGTCCCCATATATAGTTGTAGACCACCATACTGTCCCCATATATAGTTGTAGGCCGCCATACTGCCCCATATATAGTTGTAGGCCGCCATACTGCCCCCATATATAGTTGTAGGCCGCCATACTGTCCCCATATATAGTAGTAGGCCCCCATACTGTCCCCATATATAGTTGTAGGCCCCCATACTGCCCCCATATATAGTTGTAGGCCACCATACTGTCCCCATATATAGTTGTAGGCCCCCATACTGTCCCCATAAATAGTTGTAGGCCACCATACTGTCCCCATATATAGTTGTAGGCCCCCATACTGTCCCCATATATAGTAGTAGGCCACCATACTGTCCCCATATATAGTTGTAGACCACCATACTGTCCCCATATATAGTAGTAGGCCCCCATACTGTCCCCATATATAGTTGTAGGCCCCCATACTGTCCCCATATATAGTTGTAGGCCACCATACTGCCCCCATATATAGTTGTAGGCCGCCATACTGCCCCCATATATAGTAGTAGGCCCCCATACTGTCCCCATATATAGTTGTAGGCCACCATACTGTCCCCATATATAGTAGTAGGCCACCATACTGTCCCCATATATAGTTGTAGACCGCCATACTGCCCCCATATATAGTTGTAGGCCGCCATACTGCCCCCATATATAGTTGTAGGCCGCCATACTGCCCCCATATATAGTTGTAGGCTGCCATACTGCCCCCATATATAGTTGTAGGCCGCCATACTGCCCCCATATATAGTTGTAGGCCACCAGACTGCCCCCATATATAGTTGTAGGCCACCATACTGCCCCCATATATAGTTGTAGGCCCCCATACTGTCCCCATATATAGTTGTAGGCCCCCATACTGTCCCCATATATAGCTGTAGGCCACCATACTGTCCCATATATAGCTGTAGGCCACCATACTGCCCCATATATAGTTGTAGACCGCCATACTGCCCCCATATATAGTTGTAGGCCGCCATACTGTCCCCATATATAGTTGTAGGCCACCATACTGCCCCCATATATAGCTGTAGGCCACCATACTGTCCCCATATATAGTTGTAGGCCGCCATACTGTCCCCATATATAGTTGTAGGCCACCATACTGCCCCCATATATAGCTGTAGGCCGCCATACTGTCCCCATATATAGTTGTAGGCCACCATACTGCCCCCATATATAGCTGTAGACCACCATACTGTCCCCATATATAGTTGTAGGCCACCATACTGCCCCCATATATAGCTGTAGACCGCTATACTGCCCCCATATATAGTTGTAGGCCGCCATACTGTCCCCATATATAGTTGTAGGCCCCATACTGTCCCCATATATAGTTGTAGGCCACCATACTGTCCCCATATATAGTTGTAGGCCACCATACTGTCCCCATATATAGTTGTAGGCCACCATACTGCCCCCATATATAGTTGTAGACCACCATACTGTCCCCATATATAGTAGTAGACCACCATACTGTCCCCATATATAGTAGTAGGCCCCCATACTGTCCCCATATATAGTAGTAGGCCCCCATACTGTCCCCATATATAGTAGTAGACCACCATACTGTCCCGCTTTGTTGCTCCTCTGGTTTGGGGACCTATTGTTATGGCTCATAGCAGTAGGTCCCTGGTCTGTCAGTGGAGCAACAAAGCTGATGGTAGTTACTGCCCACAGCCGCCCAGTACCCGCACTTCCCCTTTGCTGTCCTCCGCTCCTCGGTGCAGTGACGTCAGCCGACCATTTATTTCACAGTGCTCAAGACCAGTAACCTGTGGCTGCCATTACTGATTGTTTTTCAAGTACCCCCTGCAGAACTGCTAAGTACCCTGGGGGTACTTGTGCCCCAGGTTGAGAACCACTGACCTATAGTGCCAAATCTGAGCCCCCTCTTCTGCCACATACTGTGCTCCAAACATATCTAATACCCTTATGGAAGTGTCGCCCAACAAAAGGCTCTCCAGCTCTTCAAAAACTACAACCCTCATCATGCTCTGAAAGCCTGTGGCTATCCAAGCCTGCTGGGAGTTGTTGTATTGCAACACCTGGAGAGGCTGGCACTGTCTGAATATGCTGAGAGCTGTAGTTTTCAAATAACTGGAGAGCATGGCTGTCCAAGCATCCTGGGAGTTGTAGTTTTGCAACACACGGAGAGCCTGTGGCTTTCAGGGCATGTTGGGAGTTGTAGATTTGCAAAAACTGGACCGCCTGGAATTGTCAGATCATGCTGAGAGTTGTAGTTTAGCAATAGATGGAGATCATGGCACTGTTAGATCATGCCGAGGGTTGTAATCTTCCTATAACTGGGGAGCATAAGGCTGTAAGGGTATGCTGGGAGTTGTAGTATTGCAACAATTGGAGAGTCTGTGGCTTTTAGAGCACGATGGGAGTTGTAGATATTCAACAACTGAACAGCCTGGTATACTGTAAGTTCATGCTGAGAGTTGTAATTTTCCAATAAGTTGAGATAATAAGGCTGTCAGGGCATGCTGGGAGGTTTTATTTCACAAAATGTGCCTCCAGCTATTACATTAAAGTCGATGAGACGATAGTTAATGCAAAATATTTAGCAATTGTTAAACAAACGCATAGGGATATTGCCCCTGAGGATGCCAGTTGTAGGGTGGTGAAACTTGTTGGTGGTGAAACATTCAATTACAGCATTAGGTAAAGGTGGATATGTTCTCATACACTAGGACAGTGTTTCCTAACCAGTGTGCTTCCAGCTGTTGCAAAACTACAACTCCCAGCATGCCCGGACAGCCTTCGGCTGTCCGGGCATGCTGGGAGTTGTAGTTCTGCAACAGCTGGAGGCATAATGGTTGGAAAAACACTGGCATAGCATCAATGGCACTGTCAGATCATGCTAAGAATTGCAGTGTTAGAATTGGCACTGTTAGATCATGCTGGGAGTTATAGTTTTGTAAGTACTATAGAGCAAAAGGTTGGAGAACACTTCCCTACATAGATGAGTGAACATGGACTAACCCAGGAACTAATATAGAAACAATAAAAAGGTAAGTGCAGCCCAGGGAAGGTGAACCGATCCCCTCTTGTAAAAGGAAACAAGAATAAGGTGAATTCCTGAGCAAACATCCTAAGAGGCGCCTGAGAAACTCGTAAGAATTCTGGAAGCAGCCGGTGGTGGCCGGAGAAGTCAAATGTGCAGTCCTTTAGTGACGTCTGAACGATCAAAGGAAAATTATTTCAAAGGCCAAAGCCTGACACTAAAGATTTCTATCAGAGGGGGCTGCAAAGGTTGGGCCGGGGAGAAGACCCCAACAGGAAGGAGCAGCAGATCCTAAATACCCCCCCACCCCCTGCATCACTTCAAAGGGAAAGATCGGACTGCCAGCTCAGGACATTGTTGGAGGATTAGTACAAGTTCATGTCTAAACTCGCTGGTAACAAGATGGATTTTATATTAAAAAAAAAAATAACATATTGCTAATGCCAACACCTTAATGTGCAACCACATGCAAGTGCCTTGTGCCAACAAGGTAGAACATGTGAAGGTGATTGGCATTAACTATGGGCTTAAGTATCCTGACTAGTGAAGACTGCTATACTGGTGTTCTTCAATCACTTTGTGCGTCCAGCTGTTGCAAAACTTGCAGTTTTGCAACAGCTGGAGGCGCACTGGTTGGTAAACACTTCCCTAGTGTATGAGAAAATACTCACTTTACCATAAGACTATAAATAAATGTTTCACTACCGACATGTTTCACCACCCTAAAAGTGGCGTCCTCAAGGGCAATGGCACTACAACTGAGACATTGGCCCTCATTTACTTAGAAAATCGGGTTTTAAGTCTATCTTGATTTCTTACCCGACTGCTTTTTTCCCCTGATATTCATTACTATGTCGCATCCTGTTTGTCGCACGTGGGTTTTGTTGGTTTTCGTTTCCAACTCCTCTGAGTTGTCGGGAAAAAATCCACAACAATTCAACAAATTCGGGTTGGAAACCTTTATAAATACGTGGGAAAGCTCAGAAATGTCGGGTTACGCCCCTTTTTCGGGTTTGGGAGAATCCACATCGGGTCCGTCGGGAAATAATGTCGCATGGTGTCGCAGACTGGCCCACGATGTCTGCGACATGGCGCAGACAAAGATGCGCCAAAAAAACTGACAAAACAAGTCGGGTTTAGAATAGTAAATGAGGGCCATTTTGTATAAAACTATTGTTTCATTGGCTTCAATGTAACTGCTGGAGTCACACTGGTTAGGAAACACTGTGCTACACTATTCCTATTCCAGCCAAAGGCTGTCCGGGCATGCTGGGAATTGTAGTTTTGCATCAGCTGGAGGCACACTGGTTGGGAAACATTGCCTTAGTGTATGAAAAAAAAATATCCACTTTTACCTATAACTATAAATAAATATATCACCACTAACATGTTTTACCACCCTACAAGTTGCGTCCTCAGGGGCAAAGGAACTGTGCGATAGCCTAACAATTGAAAGATATTTAGTATCAACAATCGTCTCATTGGCTTCAATGTAAATGCTTTAGGCACGCTGGTTAGGAAACACTGTGCTATACTATTCCTATACTATTTCTAGTCAAGCCAAAGGCTGTCCGGGTATGCTGAGAGTTGTAGTTTTGCAACAGCTGGAGGCACACTGTTTGGGAAACACTGCCTTAGTGTATGAGAAAAATACCCACTTTTGCCTAACACTGTAAATAAAAATTTCACCAACAACATGTTTCACCACCCTACAAGTGGCGTCCTCGGGCAATGAAACTGTGCGATAGCCTAACAATTGAAAGATATTATGTATCAACTATCGTCTCATTGGCCTCAATGTAAATGCTGGAGGAAATACTGTGCTATACTATTCCTATACTATTTCTAATCCAGTCGAAGATTGTCCGGGCATGCTGGGAGTTGTAGTATGGCAACAGCTGGAGGCATAATGGTTGGTAAACACTGTCCTAGTGTATGATAAAAAATACCCATTTTTACTCAACACTATAACTGAAACTAAACTTGCCCCCAAACATGTTTCACCACTCTACAAGTGGCATCCTCAGGGGCAATAGCACTAGGCGTTTGTATAATAATTTATGGATATTTTGTACCAATTATCGTCTCATTGACTCCAATGTAATAGCTGTAGGCAAACTGGTAAGGAAACCATGTATAATACTATTTATAATCTAGCATGACCCCCCCCCCCCCCCCCCCCCAGGATTCCTACAATAACATCTCAACACTGTGACTGATAATGTTTCCTTTGAAGTCACTAAAGAAATTATACTTTAACTTTTATGATGTAATGATCCCTCACCTGAGAGTCATAAAGGCCCAGACGCGACTATGACCCAGCAATGTCTCTTATCTCCTCGGCGTCCTACCTCTTCAGCAGTTTTCCTTTTATTATTAATACGAATTACTTGTGTTAAATAACAAAAACGTTAGATGCAAGTCAGCGGAATATCCTATGTGTATGGGGGAGCTCCGACCCGCCACCAACATCACATATGGGAAAATAAGGATCAGGCACCGGATAATAACATTTGGGATAGTAGGTAGTGACAACTGTAAGGTCTGACACATAACAATAATAATATAGGTTCCCTGTGTATGATATATGTATATATGGGGGTCCTGCTCCCCCTATCACTGTCTGGTTGGGGCCCATTCACACCAGCAGACGCCATAATGCAGAAGGGTCGTTCGGGGTGAACAACAATCAGAGTAAAACCTGCGCAGATATTTTGTTCCGTCTGAGAAAAAATCTCTGCAGGACCTAAATGGGCATCTCCGGCCACTTCAGGCTAATTTAATAGGTGCCGAGCGCACAACAATGGGGGCCCGGGCCCCGTCACATGCTCTTCCATTAATGTTACCAAGCGCAGCTGCCGCCCCTCGGCGAGGCCTCCTACGTGGAGCTAAGAACCTGAGTGCTTGAGCCATCAAAAAATGTGCCCGGAGTATTTTTAAGTCCATAATCCTGCACCAATTAAATTCCCGGCAGCCGCTCGGTGACTTGTGAAGGGATTTTACACAGATTAGGCGAGAAAACAGAATAGTAAGCGAAATTCTGCAAAAGCTTTAAATTCTGAAGAGCGAGAATAAAAACGCTTTGGTCTTTACTTCTAAGTGATGTAATCCCGAGCGTCGGGGGGAGCGAAACATGGCGTGCAAAGCGGGAAACCTCCGGAGCGACATTAGATGTAGATGACAACACACAGACCCCCAGACCCCGTGTACATGGCGGCAGCTGGACCACCGAGCGGCGGAAAGTTGTGTCTGGTCTCAGCTGAACGCCTTAGGGTCCTCGTCACATTCTATCTCCATCTATTTGGGTAGCCCCCCCCCCCCAATACAATCAGATTTTCTGTAGTCTCAGCAAAGAGCTGAACAGTAAGTGGGGGTGGGGCTTAGCTAGTGCTATGTGGAGGAGAGAGCCTGGTCTGTGTACCTACAAACTGAGTCTGTCTGCCTCCTCTAGAGGATCTACAGTGTACTTAAAAGAGGTGCTCCTCCCCTAGACATCTTATCCCCTATCCAAGGATTTCTGATCGCGGGGGTCCCATCACTGGGGACCCCCCGCAATCTCTCCTGCAGCCCCCCGAATTATCAGTTGGGCCCCATACAGGGGCCGGAGTATCGTGATGTCACAGCTCCGCCCCTCGTGACATCACACACTCCCCATAGATCTTGCATAGAGGGGGCGTGGTGTGACGTCACAACAAAATGTTCCGAACGATGGGGCAGTGGAGTACCCTTCAATGTAACCCCTTCCTTGCTGTGCTGCTGGTTGAAAAACACTGGTCTGGGGTGAGGTGGTATCATTTGCAACAACCACCAAAAATCAGGGCTAGATCCTGTAGTAGCTGACAATCCGCCTGTAGGAGGTGCTGCACTTAGCCTCCAGGCCCATACACACTTTCCACCCAGTGTGCCTCCAGCTGTTGCAAAGCTATAACTTTCAGCATTGTGAGATTTGTAGTTTTGCAACAGAAGGGGGTGCACAGGTTGGGAAACACTGCATTCAATATAAAACGGGGATTTCCAGGACTAGAATATCAATGGTCTCTTATTAGAATAGGCCCATAAATTAGGATTGGTGGGGGGCTCCAGGAAGTGCTTAAAAGGGGTACTCTGGTAGAAAACTTTTTTTTTTTTTTTTTTTATCAAATGATGCCAGAAAATTTAACAGATTTGTAAATTACTTCTATTAAAAAACCTTAATCCTTCAAGTACTTATTAGTGACGGTATACTGCAGAGGAAATTCTTTTCTTTTTTGGATTTCTTTTCTGTCACGACCACAGTGCTCTCTGCTGACACCTCTGTCCATGTGAGGAACTGTTCAGAGTAGGAGAAAATCCTCATAGCAAACCTATCCTGCTCTGGACAGTTCATAAAATGGACAGAGGTGTCAGCAGAGAGCACTGTGGTCATGACAGAAAAGAAATCCCAAAAGAAAAGAATTTCCACTGAAGTATACAGCCGCTAATTAGTACTGGAAGGATTAAGAATTTTTAATAGAAGTCATTAAAAAAAAATCTGTTTAACTTTCTGGCACCAGTTGATTTAAAAAAATATATAGTTTTCTACCAGAGTACCCCTTTAATATGTTTTTAACATTTTCTAGGCACAGCGCCGTACTTTTTGTAGTGGCTGTTCTTGGTACTGCAATCTAACACAACACTGCCTCCAATCTAAGTTGAGCTGCAATACCAGGCATATCCACTATGGAAAGTATGGTGCTGTGCCTGGAAAACAAAGATGGGAACCTTTCTATCCTGGTCCTGCCGGCTTTGGCAATAGGGTATGTTGGAATGAAGCAACTAGATCAGGGGGGCCCCCCAAGCAGATTTTTTGCTATTTGAAACAGATGTGTGACTCTGGTTGTTTGCTTAGCTTTGAGCCTAAGGCCTTAATCACCTGGCGGAATTCCCGTGCAGAATTCTGCGGAAATATTCCTTTCGGAAATTCCACGGCAGGTACAGAGCTGAACCTGCCATAAATGGCTGCTCACTGCCACAAAAAAAGTGAAGGCGGGGCTTAGCTAGTGTTATGCGGAGGAGAGAAAGGAAGAAAGCCTGGGCTGTGTACCTGCAATCTGTGAGTCTGCCCGCCTCCTCCAGAGGATCCGCACTGTACCTGAAAGGTAAATCAAGGCTTCCCTCTCATCTCAGCAGCAGCCCAATGCTTAAAGGATTACTCCACTGGGCAGCGTTTGGAAGTAAATGTTCCGAACGCAATTTACGCGGTGCAGGGGTCGGCAATGCCCCTCGTGACATCATGGTCTCGCCCCCCTCAAAGTAAGTCTATGGGAGGGGGTGTGACGGCCGTCACGCCCCCTCCCATAGGCTTGCATTCAGGAAGTGTGGCCATGATATCACAAGGGGCGTGGCCGACCCCCGCAGCATTAAAACAGCAATCAGAACATTTACTTACGGGAACGCTGTCCAGTAGAGTGCCACTTTAATGTAACCCCTTCCTTGCTGTGCTGCATGAAATATCTGCTGCCGAAATCCTGATTCTGGTGTCTGCAAAAACAATGACCATGTAATTGTTTCTGTGGATTCCGCTTGGAAATGCACTGCCATCTATGGGGACGGGGCATTTACGAGCGGTCCTAGCGCCGTCAGTACATGCAATGTGCGGAATGTCAGCCCATTTTTTTCTGGGAGGACATTAACGCCGCGGGAACATGGAGAATTATGCAGAAATATAAGCTTTTAATACAATGTTTCCCAACCAGAGTGGTTCCAGCTGTTGCAAAACTACAACTCCCAGCATGCCCAGACAGCCTTCGGCTGTCTGGGCATGCTGGGAGTTGTAGTTTTGAAACGGCTTGAGGCATCCTGGTTGGGAAACACTGGTATAATAGGATGGAGGGGTGTCGGGAAGGATAGGGGGGGCACTCTCCATGGCCCCCCTGAGACCATCACTCCCCTCTCCATAGACTGGTGTCAGCGCCCTGTACTCAGCATTAGCCCAGAAGGCACAGGGAGATAAGGGTATTACAGAACCCATGTAATAGGAGGGAGAGGCCGCGTGTAAATCACAGCACGGATCCTGTTCACAGCGATAAACCTCAGGACGTTTTCTGCGGGATCGCTCCTTAATTCCTTTCCGGTTTAATGTGATCGCTGCTTTTCTGTCAGGACACCCGTCTAATGTAAAGCGCTGATCCGGGATATCGGTAAACGTCAGCGCTCAGGATACATTCATATTAATGTTTACACCACAGCACATCGGACGGAATAGAGAAATGAAGTATTTAGTAAATGTAAGTCTGTCGGCTTCTTGTATCTAGAGCTGATGATATGAGCAGAGTTTATTCATGTAGATCGGGGCAGATGAGGGGCGATGGCTGCGGACCCTCTAATGGCGGTTTTATCACTTGTCACCCACTTAACTAATACAGATGGAACGAAAAGGCAGAATAAAAGCTGTAACAATGGAACAGGTTTACTTGTTTAAGGGTAAGCTGCTGCCAGACTCCTCTGTCCCCTCCAGACCCATCTGTCTCCTCCTCTGTCCCCTCCCTCCAGACTCCTCTGTCCTTTTCCTCCAGACTCCTCTGTCTCCTCCTCCAGATTCCTCTGTCCCCTCCCTCAATACTCCTGTCTCCTCCACTTGACTTCTCTGTTCTCCTCCAGACTCCTCTGTTCTCCTCCAGACTCCTCTGTCCCCTCCCTCCAGACTCTTCTGTCCCCTCCCTCCAGACTCCTCCTCTAGACTCCTCTGTCCCCTCCCTTCAGACTCTTCTGTTCTCCTCCAGACTCCTCTGTCCTATTCTTCCAGACTCCTCTGTCTCCTCCTCCAGATTCCTCTGTCCCCTCTAGACTTTTCTGTCCCCTCCCTCAAGACTCCTCTGTCTCCTCCACTTGACTTCTCTATTTTCCCCTTCAGACTTCTCTGTTCTCCTCCAGACTCCTCTGTCCCCTCCTTTCAGACTTCTCTGTCCCCTCCCTCTCCAGACCCCTCTGTCCCCTCCCTTCAGACTCTTTTGTTCTCCTCCAGACTCTTCTGTTCTCCTCCTGACTCCTCTGTCCTATTCTTCCAGACTCCTCTGTCCCCTCCTCTAGACTCCTCTGTCCCCTCCTTTCAGACTTCTCTGTTCTCCTCCTGACTCCTCTGTCCCCTCCCTCCAGACCCCTCTGTCCCCTCCCTCTCCAGACTTCTCTGTCCCCTCCCTTCAGACTCTTTTGTTCTCCTCCAGACTCTTCTGTTCTCCTCCTGACTCCTCTGTCCTATTCTTCCAGACTCCTCTGTCTCCTCCCTTCAGACCCCTTTGTCCCCTCCCTCAGACTCCTCCATCCCCTCCAGACACCATTATTCTCTCCTGGACGTCCAGATGTCCAGGTATTGGTTGAACAAAATTTTACAATAAAAAATGTGGCTATGATATTCTTAGGTTATTGAAGCCCCTCCTTCCAGATACCTATCTACCTGCTGTTAGATATGAATAGATCTTCTGCCTTTATGCAGTATAAAGTAATTCTAAGCAGTTATATACTATAGATATTACAGAAAGTTCTTCTATTATAGAGCGCTGCCGTTATTGGATCCCACAAACCTAGAGACGCACATCACATGTCCAATGAACACTGACGAAACAACCAGAGGAGATAGTCCAGAGCCTGGGGCGGAAATAGTGATTTTATATATAAGGAGTGGGGGGGAGATTATCATGGTCACGACAGTCTATACTAGTAAAACCTAAATAGGTATAATGTATATGCAGGGAGACCCCCCTCCCTCCACCACCGAACGCGCGTTTCATGCTCACAGTGGCTTCATACAGGGACAGGCAATAGCTATGCCTTTGGGATGTGTGATACATATTGTTTAACTTTCTGTATATTTTTTGGGTTGATTACAGCCAAAACTTTATCATACAAGGAGAACCCCCGACTATGGACTTAAAATGAAAACATTAAACTACTGCTCCTTTATTAAGAAGCTTCCATCCAGTAAAGGGGAACTCCGGTAGTCAAGATAAACACTCGATACATGTAACAGTCATACAGGTAATAAATAATGACACAACCGCCATAACAGCCATCATAAAATATGTTTTCCCATGACAACAATCACTTCACCGAAACAAGAGCGTCGTTGTGTCTATCAGCTGTAAAGACATTATTTCCTGTAGGGGAGAAGCCGCCTCGTGTGTCAGGTTGGAAAAAAAAATTGCCCCCCCCCTAAAGATTACAGGAGTATTACAGGAGTATTACAGGAGTATTACAGGAGAATTACTGGAGCATTACTGGAGCATTACTGGAGCATTATAGGAGTATTACAGGAGTATTACAGGAGCATTACAGGAGAATTACTGGAGCATTACTGGCGTATTATAGGAGTATTACAGGAGTATTACAGGAGTATTACAGGAGCATTACAGGAGAATTACAGGAGTATTACAGGAGCATTACTGGAGTATTATAGGAGTATTATAGGAGCATTACTGGAGCATTACTGGAGCATTACAGGAGAATTACTGGAGTATTACAGGAGTATTACAGGAGAATTACTGGAGCATTACAGGAGCATTACAGGAGCATGACAGGAGCATTACAGGAGCATTACAGGAGCATTACTGGAGCATTACTGGAGCATTACTGGGGCATTACTGGGGCATTACAGGAGCATTACTGGGGCATTACAAGAGTATTACTGGAGTATTACGTATTACTGGAGTATTACTGGAGTATTACTAGAGTATTACAAGAGTATTACAAGAGTATTACAAGAGTATTACAAGAGTATTACAAGAGTATCACAAGAGTATTACTGGAGTATTACAGGAGTATTACAAGAGTATAACTGGAGTATTACAAAAGTATTACAGGAGCATTACTGGGGCATTACAGGAGTATTTCTGGAGTATTACAAGATTATTACAGGAGTATTACAGGAGTATTACAGGAGTATTACAGGAGTATTACAGGAGCATTACTGGCGTATTATAGGAGAATTACAGGAGTATTACAGGAGTATTACAGGAGTATTACAGGAGCATTATAGGAGTATTATAGGAGCATTACTGGAGCATTACTGGAGCATTACTGGAGCATTACAGGAGAATTACTGGAGTATTATAGGAGTATTACAGGAGTATTACAGGAGCATTACAGGAGAATTACTGGAGCATTACAGGAGCATTACAGGAGCATGACAGGAGCATTACTGGAGTATTATAGGAGTATAAATGGAGCATTACAGGAGCATTACTGGAGCATTACTGGGGCATTACAGGAGCATTACAAGAGTATTACTGGAGTATTACGTATTACTGGAGTATTACTGGAGTATTACTAGAGTATTACAAGAGTATTACAAGAGTATTACAAGAGTATCACAAGAGTATTACTGGAGTATTACAGGAGTATTACAGGAGTATTACAAGAGTATAACTGGAGTATTACAAAAGTATTACAGGAGCATTACTGGGGCATTACAGGAGTATTACTGGAGTATTACAAGATTATTACAGGAGTATTACAGGAGTATTACAGGAGTATTACACCTTTAGGGCAGCACATGGATACTGCAATGTCTTCACAGCTTTAAGGACTAGAGCAATATAGACTCATGGGATACGGGGGGGGGGGGGGGGGGCGGCCATACTATTTCAATGATACCACGTGTGCCTCCAGCTGTTGCAAAACAACAACTCAAAGCATTTGTGGACAGCCAAAGGCTTTGTACAGGAGCCCCATAGCTTCACCCTAGGACCTTTTGGGCTTCTGGCCAGGCCTAGGACAAAGCCGAACTGCAGTATTTAAAGCAGTGTTTCCCAACCAGCGTGCCTCCAGCTGTTGCAAAACTACAACTCCCAGCAGAAGGCTAGAGGAATGTACATTCGAGACTGACAGGATACGGGAGCGTTGGTGCTATATCTTTGATACTGAGGGCACAGAGTACCCCAATACTGCCCGCCACAAACAAAATGAATGGCCTACTACAGTGTTTCCCCATCTAGTGTGCCTCCAGCTGTTGCAAAACTACAACTCCCAGCATGCCTGGAAAGCCAAAGGCGTTGTAAAGGAACTCCGCAGCTTCCCCATAGAACCTTATTGGGCTTCCGGCCAGGCCTAGGACAAAGTCAATTTAAAGAATCTAAAGCAGCGTTTATCAACCTGTGTGTCTCCAGCTGTTGCAAAACTACAACTCCCAGCATGCCCAGACAGCCGAAGGCTGTCCGGGCATGCTAGGAGTTGTAGTTTTGCAACAGCTGGAGGTACCTTTTGCAGTCCAAAAATTTCAATAGGACTCTGCTGCACTTTCGGCAGAATCCACTCAGAAACGCATTGCCGTCTATGGAGACATTGCCGTTATTTGCTGGACATCCGCCCGTGTTTCCGCCATCTGAACAGAACCATAGAAGTTTCAGCCACACTGAGGTTTTTTGAAAACTGCCACAAACCCCAAAGAATAAAAAACTAAATAAAAAAAAAAAACGCCAAAGGCCAAATGCAAAATTCGAGTTTCCCTATGGACTCCTAACGTTTTTTGGGAAAAACACAAACAAACCACAATGGTGGGTTATGACCAAAAAAAAAACAAGTGGAAACACAGTCACCAGGGGCAATAGAGTCCGTAACAATATTTACCCCGTATCCAATGTGCAGGTGATACACGTTATCCGCTGGAATGTCCCGTATTATATAATATACAATGTACAGACATGTCCGCCCTCGCTCTACACACACTGCCTCACACCTGTAATACACAGAATGACCCGGGTCACCCGGCCTCCCCTCTGTACAGTGACATTGTCATTGTGGCGCTGCTGACGTCACCGCGAGGAGCTTCGCAACACGTAGATAAAGGGATTTACCAGCCGCAAAGCTTTAGGTCAGGTCAGATATCTGTACGGATCCTGTTTACTGGGAACCGGTTCAACAACTTCTACTAGAAATCCCAGCTCCGGTATTAGAATTACAGATCTGAAGGACTGGCCGGGAATGCTGGGAGTTGTAGTTTTTTTTTGCAACAGCTGGAGGCACACTGGTTGGGAAACACTGCTATAAAGAAACATACATACGTGCAGGATAATATTCCTACAATCACTCCCATAGTTACAATGTTGCCCCCAAATAGTAACATATTGGAATATCGACAGGATCAATGACAAAACTGACACAGTTACGGCTGCCCAAGTGACTGCGGCACTACAACTCCCAGCAATGAGAACGCCTTACTGCACTACAACTCCCAGCAATGAGAACGCCTTACTGCACTACAACTACCAGCAATGAGAACGCCTTACTGAACTACAACTCCCAGCAATGAGAACGCCTTACTGCACTACAACTCCCAGCAATGAAAACGCCTTACTGCACTACAACTCCCAGCAATCAGAACGCCTTACTGAACTACAACTCCCAGCAATGAGAACGCCTTACTGCACTACAACTCCCAGCAATCAGAACGCCTTACTGCACTACAACTCCCAGCAATGAGAACGCCTTACTGTACTACAACTCCCAGCAATCAGAAGGCCTTACTGCACTACAACTCCCACCAATCAGAACGCCTTACTGCACTACAACTCCAGGAAATGAGAACGCCTTACTGCACTACAACTCCCAGCAATGAGAACGCCTTACTGCACTACAACTCCCAGCAATCAGAACGCCTTACTGCACTACAACTCCCAGCAATAAGAACGCCTTACTGCACTACAACTCCCAGCAATGAGAACACCTTACTGCACTACAACTCCCAGCAATCAGAATGCCTTACTGCACTACAACTCCCAGCAATCAGAATGCCTTACTGCACTACAACTCCCAGCAATCAGAATGCCTTACTGTACTACAACTCCCAGCAATCAGAACGCCTTACTGCACTACAACTCCCAGCAATCAGAACGCCTTACTGCACTACAACTCCCAGCAATCAGAACGCCTTACTCCACTACAATTCCCAGCAATCAGAACGCCTTACTGTACTACAACTCCCAGCAATCAGAATGCCTTACTGTACTACAACTCCCAGCAATCAGAACACCTTACTGCACTACAACTCCCAGCAATCAGAATGCCTTACTGTACTACAACTCCCAGCAATCAGAACACCTTACTGCACTACAACTCCCAGCAATCAGAATGCCTTACTGCACTACAACTCCCAGCAATCAGAATGCCTTACTGCACTACAACTCCCAGCAATCAGAACGCCTTACTCCACTACAATTCCCAGCAATCAGAACGCCTTACTGTACTACAACTCCCAGCAATCAGAATGCCTTACTGTACTACAACTCCCAGCAATCAGAACACCTTACTGCACTACAACTCCCAGAAATCAGAATGCCTTACTGCACTACAACTCCCAGCAATCAGAATGCCTTACTGCACTACAACTCCCAGCAATCAGAACGCCTTACTCCACTACAATTCCCAGCAATCAGAACGCCTTACTGTACTACAACTCCCAGCAATCAGAATGCCTTACTGTACTACAACTCCCAGCAATCAGAACGCCTTACTGCACTACAAATGTTCTGCACAATCCCATGAAATGCACAAACCAGACCGAATATTTATACAGCAGGTTGGTATACGATAAAGCAAGTGAGTATACAGTAAAGCAAGTGAGTATACGATAAAGCAAGTGAGTATACGATAAAGCAAGTGAGTATACGATAAAGCAAGTGAGTATACGATAAAGAAAGTGATTATATGATAAAGCAAGTGACTATACGATAAAGCAAGCGAACATACGATAAAGCAAGTGAGTATACAATAAAGCAAGCGAACATACGATAAAGCAAGTGAGTATAAGATGTAGCAAGTGAGTATACAGTAAAGCAAGTGAGTATAAGATGTAGCAAGTGAGTATACAATAAAGCAAGCGAACATACGATAAAGCAAGTGAGTATAAGATGTAGTAAGTAAGTATACAGTAAAGCAAATGAGTATACGATAAAGCAAGTGAGTATAAGATGTAGCAAGTGAGTATACGATAAAGCAAGTGAGTATACGATAAAGGTAGAATACAGTAATGCAAGTGAGTACAGTATATGATGTCTTTCCAAACCAGGGTGCCTCCTGCTGTTGCAAAACTGCAATTCCCAGCATGCCCGGATAGCCGAAGGCTGAGGGTTGTAGTTTTGCAACAGCTGGAGGCACACTGGCTAGGAAACATGCAATGAAGTAATTACACAATAACACAAGTATACAATGACCCAACGTCCGCTTTAACCCCGCGGTGACCACGCAGCCACTGACCTGGTCCTCAGCACCTATATGCAGGACACAGAGCTGACAGTCAGCAGTCCTCGCCCGTCTCTGTCCCAGCCCAGTATAAGATCCCGCAGGAGCTGCTGCCAATGGATTTAAGCTTCTTACCAGTTTCATTGTGCTGTTGTTCTGCTCCCATCGCCAAAGCATGGCGCTCCTGTCCCTCTCCTCCAGAGCACCTGCCGCTTGCACATAGCTGCACCGCGTCCCGGTCATGGCTGCACCGCAGACCTACCACCTCTCATCCTATGGCCAAGGGTCTGCGAGCGGCCATCCTGGTCATAGATACCGGAGCCAAAAACTCCACCAATACAAATAGTGGAAGAAGAGGCTGAGAGGTGAGAGCAGCTGGGACAGGGGGAGAGGAGCTGGGACAGGGGGGTGAGGAGCAGGGACAGGGGGGTGAAGTGCGCCCTCCCCTCCCCCGGCCATTCCTGGCTCAATGGGCCGTTCATCATTACAGAAGTGAATTACTATTAACTCCTGGAGGGATCAGCACTGATACATAATGTCTGATCCCTGAGGGGAAGGATCTGGAGATGTTCAGAGGAAGTGAAGAAAACAACATTGTAATAACTCAAGATGGACGGGATCTGTAATAAGATCCAGTCAGACCAAGGACCAATAGAGCGGGGGCATCACAGCATATGCAAAACTACAACTCCCAGCATGCCCTGAGCACTGTTCCCCATCCTATTGCTCTCCAGCAGTTAAAAAACTACAACTCCCAGCATGCCCTGAGCACTGTTCCCCATCCTATGGCTCTCCGGCAGTTAAAAAAAACTACAACTCCCAGCATGCTCTGGATGTTCCCCATCCTGTGGCTCTCCAGCAGTTAAACTACAACTCCCAGCATGCTCTGAACACTGTTCCCCATCCTGTGGCTCTCCAGCAGTTAAACTACAACTCCCAGCATGCTCTGAACACTGTTCCCCATCCTGTGGCTCTCCAGCAGTTAAAAAACTACAACTCCCAGCATGCTCTGAACACTTTCTTATCAAGTGGCTCTCCAGCAGTTGGAAAACTACCACTCCCAGCATGCCCTGGCTACCATCGGCCAATCCTTTGATTCCTAAAGTCAGTGTTCTCCATCCTTACTTGTTGCATAACTACAACTCTCATCATGCCCTGATCACCTTTGATAGATCCTTTAATCAAATGTTTTTTTAAACAGTGTGTCTCCAGCTGTTGCAAAAGTACAACTCCCAGCATGCTATGGCAGCCTTTGTCTGATCCTTAGATCTCTTATATAAGTGTTCCCAACCTGAGGCTCCTTAGTTGTAACAAAACTACAACTCTCATCATGCCCTGATCGCTTTTGATGGATCCTTTAATCCAATGTTTATCAAACAGTGTGCCTCCAACTATTGCAAAACTACATCTCCCAGCATGCCCTGACAGCCTTCGGCTGTCCGGGCATGCTGGGAGTTGTAGATTTGCAACAGCTGGAGGCACACTGGTTGGGAAACACTGCTTTAGATTCTGCAGTGTGACTTAGTCTTAGGCCTGGCCAGAAGCCTGATAAAGTCCTAGGGTGAAGCTATGGGGCTCCTGTACAAAGCCTTTGGCGGTCCGGGCATGCTGGGAGTTGTAGTTTTGCAACAGCTGGAGGCACCCTGGTTGGAAAACACTGCTGTAGAATCTCCCATGGTGTATGCAGCCCTTACAGCGTCCTCCTCCTCCTGACGTCCATTAATCTGAGGGAGAGAACATGGGGCGGACGCTGAACCCTACAGAGAGGTCAGCGCAGACGACCCCACAATTATAAGATTACATTGGGAGTAACAAACTCCTGAACTATAAGCAAACGTCTCTTTAAGGGGGTCTACAAAACCATTACAACCTCTTTAAGAAGACCACCCCCTTACACAGACCAGATTTTTGGCTCAGATTTTCGTTTATAATGATTTGGGGATTGCGGGGTCTAAACCTGGAGAAGGGGTTATCCCAATGGGAAGTAATTTGTTTTTAAATTAATACTATTAACCTAATATAGTGTTATCACCTATTGTACTGGATTTATCATGTCTTTGCATGATTCATCCATGACAGAAAGTTGTGTAGTCTTCTCAAAGTCCATGTGGTGTTGTCTCAGCAGCTCCCTGGATCCTGCCTCTATCCTGAAAGGAAGTTGTGTAGTCCCCTCATTGTCAGTGTTGTGTTGTCTCAGCAGCTCCTGGCTCCTCCCTCTCTCTCCTGACAGGAAGTTGTTTATTCCTTTCATTGTCAGTATGGTGTTGTCTCAGAAGCTTCCAGCTCCTCCCTCTGCTGACAGGAAATTGTGTAGTCCACTCACAGTCAGTTAGGTGTTGTCTCCAGGACTATGGATGGGCTGAGTATGGTTACTTATTCCCTTTGTGGATTGTTTGCCATGGTGCATGAAAAAAATCCACATGTCATTTCCATAACATGTGAACAGGGGTGGCAGGGTCACTTATCAAATGCATGAGATGTGGACTGTCATTTCCATAATATGTGAACAGGGGTGGCAGGGTCACTTATCAAATGCATGAAATGTGGACTGTCATTTCCATAACATGTGAACAGGGGTGGCAGGGTCACTTATCAAATGCATAAGGCGGACTGTCATTTCCATAACATGTAAACAGGGGTGGCAGGGTCACTTATCAGATGCATGAAATGTGGACTGTCATTTCCATAACCTGTGAACAGGGATGGCAGGGTCACTTATCAAATGCATGAGATGTGGACTGTCATTTCCATAACATGTGAACAGGGGTGGCAGGGTCACTTATCAGATGCAAGAAATGTGGACTGTAATTTCCATAACATGTGAACAGGGGTGGCAGGGTCACTTATCAGATGCATGAGATGTGGACTGTCATTTCCATAACATGTAAACAGGGGTGGCAGGGTCACTTATCAGATGCATGAGATGTGGACTGTCATTTCCATAACCTGTGAACAGGGGTGGCAGGGTCACTTATCAGATGCATGCGGTTGGCTGTCAATTTGGGCCCCGTTCACACGTTTCAGATTTTACATTAATTTTAGCACTTTTATACCAAAGTGACTGAGATCTGGTTAGTTTCCAGCTGTGACATGAGAAGTTAGGAGGAGGTGTATTGGGGAGGACAGGACCCTGACATGACAGCAGTGAAGCCTCTCATAGGATCAGCACAGAGGATTGTGGGTAAAGACCAGCAGCTATGTGAAGTCAGACAAGTCAGTGCTGGTGCCGCTCCGGGGTCAGTCGTACAATGTCCTGAACATAGAGGGAGGGCAGCTGGAGAGGAAGATGTATGGGATGGGGGGGCAGACACAATAACCTGCTGACAGACTCATGAATGAATGAATGCCCCCCCTAGAGGCCTGGCACTGCAGCTACGGGAACTCACTGCTACTTCTCTGCCATTTATTCCACTTTCATTGACTCCTTAAATGAACAGGAACTAAGGCGGCTGCGCTGGCGGGGGTAACGGACCTTCAGTCCAGAGGGTTACACAGCAATGACCAAATGTGCGCCGGCTCCTCGACAACCCGGACCCTCAGCCACATCAGACCTATCTATGCACCACTATTTTTTAAAGGGGTATTCCAGGAAAAAAATAATTTTATACATCAACTGGCTCCAGAAAGTTAAACAGATTTGTAAATTCCTTCTATTAAAAAATCTTAATCCTTCTAATAATTATCAGCTGCTGAAGTTGAGTTGTTGTTTTCTGTCTGGCAACAGTGCTCTCTGCTGACACCTCTGTCTGTCTCAGGAACTGCACAGAGTAGAAGAGGTTTGCTATGGGGATTTGCTTCTACTCTTGACAGTTCCCGAGACAGGTGTCACCAGAGAGCACTTAGACAGAAAAGAACAACTCAACTTCAGCAGCTCATAAGTACTGAAAGGATTAAGATTTTTTAATAGAAGTAATTTACAAATCTGTTTAACTTTCTGGAGCCAGTTGATATATATAAAAAGTTTTTTCCTGGATAACCCCTTTAATATTAGAGCTGAAGAACAATTTTTTATTATAGCAAATCTGCGCCAAATATCCCAGTACAACATCCCAGTACAGCATCCCAGTACAGCATCCCAGTACACCATCCCAGTACAGCATCCCAGTACAGCATCCCAGTACAGCATCCCAGTACAGCATCCCAGTACACCATCCCAGTACAGCATCCCAGTACAGCATCCCAGTACACCATCCCAGTACACCATCCCAGTACACCATCCCAGTACAGCATCCCAGTACAGCATCCCAGTACAGCATCCCAGTACACCATCCCAGTACAGCATCCCAGTACACCATCCCAGTACACCATCCCAGTACACCATCCCAGTACACCATCCCAGTACACCATCCCAGTACACCATCCCAGTACACCATCCCAGTACACCATCCCAGTACAGCATCCCAGTACAGCATCCCAGTACAGCATCCCAGTACAGCATCCCAGTACAGCATCCCAGTACAGCATCCCAGTACAGCATCCCAGTACAACATCCCAGTACAACATCCCAGTACAGCATCCCAGTACAGCATCCCAGTACAGCATCCCAGTACAGCATCCCAGTACATGCCCCATCAGCTCCCATCTGGACTACTGCTACATCCTTCTCTGAGGCTCCTGAAGACGCTCAGGTTATCCACCTCTCTCCCCGCTCCTCCTTACGGTACCCATTACCGAGCGTATTCATGTATGGCCACCTACAACTGGTCCCTCTGTACATACCTCACCAGATCCCCCGATATCGCCCCCCAAGTTTTCTCCTGTGCTTCCCCCCATACTCCCCCGACCGATCGAACTCTCATCCACCATCACAACCTTAAAAATTAACCAGAAAACCCATCAGGAAAGCCTACAATCTACCTTAAAGGGGTACTTCTACTACTTTTTTTTTTAAATCAACTGGTGACAGAAAGTTAAACATATTTGTAAATTACTTCTATTTAAAAATCTTAATACTTCCAGTACTTATCAGCTGCTGTATGTTACAGAGGAAGTTGTGTTGTTCTTTCCAGTCTGACCACAGTGCTCTCTGCTGACACCTCTGTCCATGTCAGGAACTGTCCAGAGCAGGAAAGGTTTCCTATGGGGATTTGCTCCTGCTCTGGACAGTTCTTGACATGGACAGAGGTGTCAGCAGAGAGCACTGTGGTCAGACTTGAAAGAACTACACAACTTCCTCTGTAGCATACAGCAGCTGATAAGTACTGGAAAGATTAAGATTTTTAAATAGAAGTAATTTCCAAATCTGTTTAACCCACTGGCATTGGTTGATTTAAAAAAAAAAAAAACTATTCCCACTGGAGGACCCCTTTAGGTTAAAAATAGAGTTGAGCAAACTGATTAAACTTTTTTTTTTTTACAAATTTCCCCCCAAAAATTCAGATTTTTCTCCTATCATCCACCATCAAATTCAAATGCAACTTGAAATTTTCCCACTGTGGACATGCAGCTGTTGCAAAACTACAACTCCCAGCATGCCCGGACAGCCTCCGGCTGTCCGGCCACGCTGGGAGTTGTAGTTTTGCAACAGCTGGAGGCACCCTGGGGGAAACCCTGCTTCAGATTCTGCAGTTTGACTTTTTCCTAGGTCTGGCTGGAAGCCCAATAAGGTCCTAGGGTAAAGCTTCGGGAATTCTGTACAAAGCCTTTGGCTGTCCGTGCATGCTGGGAGTTGCGGTCTTTCAACAGCTGGAGGCACACTGGTTAGGAAACATTGCCCTCGTTGACACTGTTGACTTTTGATGTCAGAGGAGAGAAGCATTGAGCAAGGGTCCCCCCTCCAATGGCTGTTCGGGCATGCTGGGGGCTGTAGTTTTGCAACAGCTGAAGGCACACTGGTCGGGAAACACTGCACCTCGATGTCAGAGGAGAGAAGGGTCGGGCAAGGGTCCCCCCTCCAATGGCTGTTCCGGCATGCTGGGGGTTGTAGTTCTGCAACAGCTGGAAGTCCATTATTGAATTAAATAATTGCAATAAAAAACGTGAATTTGTGAACACGGCCTAGAAAAAATGTTCCCACTTACAAGTGGAGATCTTGAAAATAGGGAGAAAAATTAAAATGCAAAGTAAATTAGGAAGGTGAAGAACTTCTCATTACGGTGAATTACTGTAAATGACACTGAATACAATACAAGTGACTAGACTGAATGGCAGAAACTAGATCATTGGTGCGGAGGAAACGGCTTGTCCCTGTCCCGGGTGACGTACATTGTCCCCAATCTGCATCTCATTTGGCCCGAGAACAATGTGATTTAAATGCTAACAACCCTTTATGTCGCCTGCAACAAAGGAGCGGGGCTGAGGTCATCCAAGACGTTCTACTTCCTCACCCCCTACCAGACGACTCAAGACATTCTTAAGCCTTTTCTTGTCTTCTTAACCCTGGAGAATTATTTAAGAGTTTCCCCACAGGGTGCGGTGGGTGTATATGTCCCCCCTGCAGTCAATATATTGACCCGGAGCTGTGACAAATGTCAATAAAAACTCCCATCAGAGACCAATAGGAACGGACAGAAAAATGAGTTCATAGAATATTGGGGGAGATTTATCAAAACCCGTCCAGGGGAAAAGGTGATGAGTTGCCCATAGAAACCAATCAGATCGCTGTTTTCATTTTTCAGAAGCCTTTTCAAAAATTAAAGAAGCGATCTGATTGGTTGCTATGGGCAACTGGTCAACTATTCTGCTGGTGAGATCACTGTGTACATATATTACATTACTTATCCTGTACTGATCCTGAGTTATATCCTTTATTATACTCCAGAGCTGTACTCACTATTCTGCTGGTGAGGTCACTGTGTACATATATTACATTACTTATCCTGTACTGATCCTGAGTTATATCCTGTATTATACCCCAGAGCTGTACTCACTATTCTGCTGGTGAGATCACTGTGTATATACATTACTTATCCTGTACTGATCCTGAGTTATATCCTGTATTATACTCCAGAGCTGTACTCACTATTCTGCTGGTGAGGTCACTGTGTACATACATTACATTACTTATCCTGTACTGATCCTGAGTTATATCCTGTATTATACTACAGAGCTGTACTCACTATTCTGCTGGTGAGGTCACTGTGTACATACATTACATTACTTATCCTGTACTGATCCTGAGTTATATCCTGTATTATACTCCAGAGCTGTACTCACTATTCTGCTGGTGAGGTCACTGTGTACATACATTACATTACTTATCCTGTACTGATCCTGCGTTATATCCTGTATTATACTCCAGAGCTGTACTCACTATTCTGCTGGTGAGGTCACTGTGTACATACATTACATTACTTATCCTGTACTGATCCTGAGTTATATCCTATATTATACTCCAGAGCTGTACTCACTATTCTGCTGGTGAGGTCACTGTGTACATACATTACATTACTTATCCTGTACTGATCCTGAGTTATATCCTATATTATACTCCAGAGCTGTACTCACTATTCTGCTGGTGAGGTCACTGTGTACACACATTACATTACTTATCATGTACTGATCCTGAGTTATATCCTGTATTATACTCCAGAACTGTACTCACTATTCTGCTGGTGAGGTCACTGTGTACATACATTACATTACTTATCCTGTCCTGATCCTGAGTTATATCCTGTATTATACTCCAGAGCTGTACTCACTATTCTGCTGGTGAGGTCACTGTGTACATACATTACATTACTTATCCTGTACTGATCCTGAGTTATATCCTATATTATACTCCAGAGCTGTACTCACTATTCTGCTGGTGAGGTCACTGTGTACATACATTACATTACTGATCCTGTACTGATCCTGAGTTATTTCCTGTATTATACCCCAGAGCTGTACTCACTATTCTGCTGGTGAGGTCACTGTGTACATACATTACATTACTTATCCTGTACTGATCCTGAGTTATATCCTGTATTATACTCCAGAGCTGTACTCACTATTCTGCTGGTGAGGTCACTGTGTACATACATTACATATCCTGTACTGATCCTGAGTTATATCCTGTCTTATACTCCAGAGCATTACTCACTATTCTGCTGGTGAGGTCACTGTGTACATACATTACATTACTTATCCTGTACTGATCCTGAGTTATATCCTGTATTATACTCCAGAGCTGTACTCACTATTCTGCTGGTGAGGTCACTGTGTACATACATTACATTACTTATCATGTACTGATCCTGAGTTATATCCTGTATTATACTCCAGAGCTGTACTCACTATTCTGCTGGTGAGGTCACTGTGTACACACATTACATTACTTATCATGTACTGATCCTGAGTTATATCCTGTATTATACTCCAGAACTGTACTCACTATTCTGCTGGTGAGGTCACTGTGTACATACATTACATTACTTATCCTGTCCTGATCCTGAGTTATATCCTGTATTATACTCCAGAGCTGTACTCACTATTCTGCTGGTGGGGTCACTGTGTACATACATTACATTACTTATCCTGTCCTGGTCCTGAGTTATATCCTGTATTATACTCCAGAGCTGCACTCACTATTCTGCTGGTGAGGTCACTGTGTACATACATTACATTACTTATCCTGTACTGATCCTGAGTTATATCCTGTATTATACTCCAGAGCTGTACTCACTATTCTGCTGGAGAGGTCACGGTGTATATACATTACATTATTTATCCTGTACTGATCCTGAGTTATATCCTGTATTATACTCCAGAGCTGTACTCACTATTCTGCTGGTGAGGTCACTGTGTACATACATTACATTACTTATCCTGTACTGATCCTGAGTTATATCCTGTATTATACTCCAGAGCTGTACTCACTATTCTGCTGGTGAGATCACTGTGTACATACATTACATTACTTATCCTGTACTGATCCTGAGTTATATCCTGTATTATACTCCAGAGCTGTACTCACTATTCTGCTGGTGAGGTCACTGTGTACATACATTACATTACTTATCCTGTACTGATCCTGAGTTATATCCTGTATTATACTCCAGAGCTGTACTCACTATTCTGCTGGTGAGGTCACTGTGTACATACATTACATTACTTATCCTGTACTGATCCTGAGTTATATCCTGTATTATACTCCAGAGCTGTACTCACTATTCTGCTGGTGAGGTCACTGTGTACATACATTACATTACTTATCCTGTACTGATCCTGAGTTATATCCTGTATTATACTCCAGAGCTGTACTCACTATTCTGCTATTAATCTATCCAATTTAATTGTAGGTATAATGGTTAATACTAATAGTTTGATTATTTTTTCGTAATTTTTTTTATTTTAATTATATTTTCTTTACATAGCACCAGCATATGCCGTAGCACTCCACATGTCAGGGGTAACTGGTAGTTTATCTCACAGAGGGCTGGTGCCCGGTCATAAGAGGACAGGTCACGGCTGCAGGGCCCCATTACAAGTGTCCCCCCTGCGGTAATGTGCATGGATGTGTTTGTGCTCAGAGGAGCGGGGATAATGGACAATATGGTGTCAGAGCCGACCAGGCTGACAATGAATTAATAATCAGCAGTTGGGGACGCGGGCGGCCATCTGCCCGGGCGAGCCCCATACACAATAAAGGGACTGCGGGGTCTGACCTGGGAAAGACTGCAGCTAGGTTGTTTCCTTGAGCAGAATTACGGAGAATCTCTACACGAACCAAACTCCAGCAATTAAAAAAGATGTTCAGCGCCATTACCATGGAGACAAAACGTTCAGATTATTGGGCATTTTCTGGGGTCTCATTGAGCCCTTATCAGTCCAGTGCACCGGGGGATTGTGTGAGTTTTTTGCCCATCTCCAGGGTCGGAGGCCCCCTCTGGTGTTTGCAGGAGCCGAGTCATAGACTTGTCCCAGCTTATCTCTCTGGGATCCCAAATGACATCAGCAGCCGGGAAGCTTCTATTCTCCTCTATAGAAAGGACTCCCATTATTTGCTTATCTCGCTCCTCCCACCAATAGAGCTGGGGCTGGAGATGCTGATAGTCTTCTAGGATACTGCTCGTCCTCCATTGTGTCCGCACCGCAGGGAACCTCTGAGAAGATATTATCAGCTCTTACTGGAGCCTGGAAAGTAGAATTGGGAGACACAATGGACCCGTAAGACTGTGCAGAGGCTTCGGATAAAACCAGCCAAGCGTTCAATCCGTGAATGGTCAGAACTGGAGGCGGACACACACTATGGACACTGGATGGACGAAAAGGACATAAAAAAGCATATATATATATATATATATATATATACATGCACGATACATCTAAAACTTCTCTTATGTTGGATAATCTTTAGTCTTGGAGTCGATAAATAGTTCATAACAAACAACGGTTCCGCGTCCCACCAAATGGAAGCCAAGACCGGGCCACAGATCACAGCAGGTAGCGCTCAACTATTTGTCATTGTAACTTATGGTATTGTTGTCCAAGAAGACAACCTTTATAGGCCAACCATGAAAAAGTCACCTGGAAAATGGTCTGAAATCCCTAATGTATGGTGAGCATTAGAGGCTAACCTAACACTAAAGCTGTCCATACACTTTATAGCTGTCAGACTGGTATTCATAGTGTGGCCAACAACCATGCCTCACAATTCCCCCAAACACACACAATAGACTCCTCCTCCAGACCCCCCCAGTCTCCTCCTCCCAGACCCTTCTATCTCCTCCCTTCAGACTTCTCTGTCCCATCCCGCCAGACTTCGTCTTCTCCTCCATACCAATCTGTCTCCTCCTGTAGACTCCACTGTCTCCTCCCTCCAGACTCCTCTGTCCTCTCCCTCCAGACCCCTCTGTCCTCCTCCTAAAAACTCCTCTCTCCCCTACAGATTGCTCTGTATTATTCCTCCAGACCTATCTGTCCTCCTTCTCCACCAGACTCCTCTGTCCCCTCCCTCCAGACTCCTCTGTCCTCCTCCCTCCAGACTCCTCTGTCCCCTCCCTCCAGACTCCTCTGTCCCCTCCCTCCAGACTCCTGTCCCCTCCCTCCAGACCTCTCGTTTCCTCTCCATACACCCTTCATATCCCCTCCATAATCCTCTATCCTCATCCTCAAGAGAACACCCAAAAATTGCCCCACTGAAGGGTTAACAGGAACTGTCTATTCATGTAAATCAGTGAGTACATAGGAGATAAAGCTTTTCTGGGGAAGTAGATAAGACCTCACACATCACATTATGTTTTCAGTACAAGAACTCACATGTAGACAAGATTCATTATGCGATTCATTGAGCACATTCACTCACTAACGCCTGGACACGGAGGCGACATTATGCTCGCGGACTCGTGAATCTACACACATTGCTGAGCCCTCAGTATATCACAATCCCACAATCCTCCAATATAATAGAATGCAATTCTATTATACAACACACATGGAACACTAAAACGCTGCTTATGACCATAATACAGTTTTGTTATACGATATATGTAGAACCCTACAACCCCCAACATGACCCAACCACTCGATATGACCACAATACAATTTAGTTATACATGTAGAACCCTACAACCCCCAACATAACCCAACCACTCGATATGACCATAAAACTATTATACCTCATGTGTAAGGAGATCAAATTAGAAGGTCCAGGCCATAAGATTGACGTGTTAGGAGACAAGATAGGTGGGGTGGAGTGCTCAGATTGACATGTCAGGAGATCAGATCTGTGAAGCCGGGAGATGAGACTGATGTGTCAGGAGATCAGATCGGTGGGGCTGGGCGCTATAATTGATGTGTCAAGAGATCAGATCGGTGGAGTCGGGCACTGAGTTTGACAAGTCAGGAGATCAGATCGGTGGGGCCAGGCGCTATGATTGACATGTCAGGAGATCAGATCGGTGGGGCCGGGCGCTATGATTGACATGTCAGGAGATCAGATCGGTGGGGCCAGGCGCTATGATTGACATGTCAGGAGATCAGATCGGTGGGGCCGGGCGCTATGATTGACATGTCAGGAGATCAGATCGGTGGGGCCAGGAGCTGGTAAGGACATGTCAGGAGATCAGATCGGTGGGGCCAGGAGCTGGTAAGGACATGTCAGGAGATCAGATCGGTGAAGCTGGGAGATGAGACTGATGTGTCAGGAGATCAGATCGGTGGGGCCGGGCGCTATGATTGACATGTCAGAAGATCAGATCGGTGGGGCCAGAAGCTGGTACGGACGTGTCAGGAGATCAGATCGGTGAAGCTGGGAGCTGAGATTGATGTGTCAAGAGATCAGATCGGTGGGATGGGCGATGAGATTGACGTGTCAGGAGATCAGATCGGTGGGATGGGCGCTGAGATTGACGTATCAGGAGATGAAATAGGTGGGATGGGCGATGAGAGTGACGTGTCAGGAGATCAGATCGGTGGGATGGTCGATGAGATTGACGTGTCAGGAGATCAGATCGGTGGGATGGGCGATGAGATTGACGTGTCAGGAGATCAGATCGGTGGGATGGGCGCTGAGATTGACGTGTCAGGAGATGAAATAGGTGGGATGGGCGATGAGAGTGACGTGTCAGGAGATGAAATAGGTGGGATGGGCGATGAGAGTGACGTGTCAGGAGATCAGATCGGTGGGATGGGCGATGAGAGTGACGTGTCAGGAGATCAGATCGGTGGGATGGGCGATGAGATTGACGTGTCAGGAGATCAGATCGGTGGGATGGGCGATGAGATTGACGTGTCAGGAGATCAGATCGGTGGGATGGGCGATGAGATTGACGTGTCAGGAGATCCTATTGAGGGAAAACATTTGCAACTGTGAGAAATTCCCCCAAAAGAAGACCATATAATCCCTTTCTTCTGAGAATATATAAAAATACTCCTTTCCTCCCTGGATACTGACCTGCCCTGACCCATATGTAAAATAATCCCAAAACAATCTGCCAAAAATAACAGGAGCGCTGCGGTGACCCGTGACCCCGAGACGTCTGCAGGATTCTCACAATGCCTGGCAGAAGTACGAGAAGGTGTAAACCTGGCAAAGAAAACCGCCTGTCACCCTATGAAGGGAACGCCATCTGTGTTGTTTATTTTGGAGACTGGCCGATGGGTTATTGGGGAGCGGAGATGGAGGTGAACACTGACATTGGTTGCCAGGAAACAACAAGCAACCTGATGAGTTCCAGCACGTTTCCAGCCCGTGAACGTCACCATGGTAACATTATCAGCATTATGTCGGGAGACATGGCATCCTCTTTATGTATGTAAACAGTGTATACGGCAGAAGGTAACGTGCCAATGCCTGAAATAAGAAGGCACTCCGGGGTCACAGAGCTTGGCCAAAGATTATGTCCTTACTACCTATGTACGGTGTCCGCTGTGATGTCACCACGTTCCTCAATGTCTTATGATGCCACCCCAAGACTGAATGCAAGATACTTCTATGGCCTCTAGGTCACGTGACGTCTAACAGAATTGCCTTATAAAGGAACATTCCATAGCTGGAAAGGTTTGTCAATGTATTAACGACTCCACCCACTGGACTCCTAAACACAAGTAAACACAAGGAAGGCAGAAGATTACAATACAAATCCCCACCCATAAAATTATACATGAAACTGCCCTATAACATGCTGTCTATTGCTTAGCGTTTAAAGTTCCCTTTAAATTGAAGGCATAAAAATGATCAGGAACACATGGATCTCTCCTTCAGTGAACAATTCCCCCAGTAACCCTGAGGACGCCACTGTTAGGGTGGTGAAATAGGTTGGGAGGCATTGTGTAATATCAGGTGGGATTCCGTTATTTTCACATGTACACTGAAGATACATGTGGATACATTTACTTTGTGTGACTCTAGGAGGAGTGCTAAATAGTGCTAAAACAGTGCGATAAAAAAGATTGCATTTTGTTGCACTTTGTCAATGGGACCAGAGCAGTTGCTCTTTGCTTCCCCATCTATTGGGGTGTGATGGTCACATGATGCTACTTGGGTCTGTCTGGGGCCCATGCTGGTGTTGTAGTCTAGTCCAGAGTTATGAGATTAATCCAGGGACGTCCTGTGCAGTCACTGAGCATTCCGCCATCTTTCCTTCCAGTACATGTCTTTCCTCTCAGTATATGCTATATAAGGGACGTCCCATTCAGGCCCCATTCAGGCCGCCATCTTATCCTCCCAGTACATGTCTTTCCTCTCAGTATATGCTATTTAAGGGACGTCCCATTCAGGCCGCCATCTTTCCTTCCAGTACATGTCTTTCCTCTAAGTATATGCTATATAAGAGACGTCCCATTCAGGCCGCCATCTTTCCTTCCAGTACATGTCTTTCCTCTCAGTATATGCTATTTAAGGGATGTCCCATTCAGGCCGCCATCTTATCCTCCCAGTACATGTCTTTCTTCTCAGTATATGCTATATAAGGGACGTCCCATTCAGGCACTGAGCATTCCGCCATCTTTCCTTCCAGTACATGTCTTTCTTCTCAGTATATGCTATATAAGGGACGTCCCATTCAGGCACTGAGCATTCCGACATCTTTCATTCCAGTACATGTCAAGTAAGGGACGTTCTAAGAAGTCAATAACCGTTCCCCCATCTTTCCTCCCAGTACATGTTATATAAGTGACGTCTCATGAACTCACCGACTGTTCCCCCATCTTTCCTTCCAGTACGTGTTAAATAAGTGACGTCCCATGTGGTCACTGACCGTTCCCCCATCTTTCCTCCCAGTACATGATATATAAGGGATGTCCCATGCAGTCACTGACCGTTCCCCCATCTTTCCTCCCAGTACATGATATATAAGGGATGTCCCATGCAGTCACTGACCGTTCCCCCATCTTTCCTCCCAGTACATGATATATAAGGGACGTCCCATGCAGTTCCTGACCGTTCCCCCATCTTTCCTCCCAGTACATGATATATAAGGGATGTCCCATGCAGTCACTGACCGTTCCCCCATCTTTCCTCCCAGTACATGATATATAAGGGATGTCCCATGCAGTCACTGACCGTTCCCCCATCTTTCCTCCCAGTACATGATATATAAGTGACGTCCCATGTGGTCACTGACCGTTCCCCCATCTTTCCTCCCAGTATATATTACATAAGGGATGTCCCATACAGTCACTGACCGTTCCCCCATCTTTCCTCCCAGTACATGATATATAAGGGATGTCCCATGCAGTCCCTGACCGTTCCCCCATCTTTCCTCCCAGTACATGATATATAAGGGATGTCCCATGCAGTCCCTGACCGTTCCCCCATCTTTCCTCCCAGTACATGATATATAAGGGATGTCCCATGTAGTCACTGACCGTTCCCCCATCTTTCCTCCCAGTACATGATATATAAGGGATGTCCCATGTATTCACTGACCGTTCCCCCATCTTTCCTCCCAGTACATGATATATAAGGGATGTCCCATGCAGTCCCTGACCGTTCCCCCATCTTTCCTCCCAGTACATGATATATAAGGGATGTCCCATACAGTCACTGACCGTTCCCCCATCTTTCCTCCCAGTACATGATATATAAGGGATGTCCCATACAGTCACTGACCGTTCCCCCATCTTTCCTCCCAGTACATGATATATAAGGGATGTCCCATGCAGTCCCTGACCGTTCCCCCATCTTTCCTCCCAGTACATGATATATAAGGGATGTCCCATGCAGTCCCTGACTGTTCCCCCATCTTTCCTCCCAGTACATGATATATAAGGGATGTCCCATGTAGTCACTGACCGTTCCCCCATCTTTCCTCCCAGTACATGATATATAAGGGATGTCCCATGTAGTCACTGACCGTTCCCCCATCTTTCCTCCCAGTATATATTACATAAGGGATGTCCCATACAGTCACTGACCGTTCAGCTATCTTTTCTCCTAGTACCGTATTTTTCGCCGTATAAGACGCACTTTTTATTTCCCAAAAGAAAAGTGGAGGGGGGGAAAAGTTGGTGCATCCTATGCGGTGAATACACACACCTATCGGATCAGTCCCTGCAGCCATCAACGGCCGGGACGCGCGGCTAATACAGGACATCACCGATCGTGGTGATGCCCTGTATTAACCCTTCAAAGCTGACCGCCGTGTCTGAAGCGAAAATAACACTAACCCGGCTGCTCAGTCAGGCTGTTCAGGACCACCGCGGTGAAATCGCGGCGTCCCGAACAGCTTACAGGACACCGGGAGGGACCTTACCTGCCTCCTCGGTGTCTGCTCTGTGCAGGGATCCCCTGCATGTACGGCGCTCTCCGTCGTCATCACGTCGTTGCGCACGCCGTCCCGTCATCCGATAGGAGCCGCGTGCGTAGCGACGTGATGACGGCGACGGAGAGCGTGGATCCCGGGGAAGAAGAGGTCCGGAGCGCCGAGGACACCACGGGGACGCGGCGACAGCGATGGAGCGACATCCAAGGCAGCGGTGACGGGTCCGGAGCAGCGGGGACACGTAAGTATTACCTCCTATACCAGTGGTCTTCAACCTGCGGACCTCCAGATGTTGCAAAACTACAACTCTTAGCATGCCCGGACAGCCAACGGCTGTCCGGGCATGCTGGGAGTTGTAGTTTTGCAACATCTGGAGGTCCGCAGGTTGAAGATCACTGTTGGGTTCAGAATCTTTTTTTTCTAGATTTTGCACCTTTAAAATTGAGTGCGTCTTATATGCCCGTGCATCCTATAGGGCGAAAAATACGGTATATGTTATATAAGGGATGTCCTATTCAGTCACTGACTGTTCCGCCATCATTTCTCCCAACACGTTATATAAAGGTGCACAAAGTGCGCAGCATAGTTACAATAAACAGCTGCGGCTGCACATCCCAACCATTCCCTCCGCTCCCCATCTAATGAAATCCGTGTGTTTCCCCTTCTAGAATTTTCCGCCCTCGCTTCTTGCTTATCCTATTGACATAAACATACAGGAGTCGGAGTTGTATTTTTTAGACACACAGATCTGGGTCGTTTCCTCGTGGTTTTGGCAGCAACTTCTAAACGGGGCCGACTCCTCTCGGATCAAAAATAGTTGTTAATGTTTTAAGGAAACTCACAGCAAAAGGGTGAAGATAGTACAAACATCTTATAGGGTTTCAGCTGGCGGCAAGACGGCAAATATCTGGAAAGATCTCCAAAGTAAACGCTCAATGGCAACGGCTCCTGTGAACTGCGAGAAAACGGAAACTCAGAAGGAAAAATCTGTCCTTTCAAAGAACTGTAAACTGAGAATCGCTGAGACCAAAGAAATGGCGAGAAGTCAAAGAAACCACGAAGGCTCCTCTGAAGAAGCCAGGAGAATGCATAATGTGGAGAAACACGTAATAACCATAATAATTCACAAGTGATTAATTGATCTTACAATAACCTGATTGTAGGTGGCGCGGTCCTTCCCCAGTCTGCTGATCATTCTAATAATAACAGGTTTAAAAAAAAAGACAAATTCTACAAAACAAAAAAAAATAGCCATAATAAACCTACAACTCCCAGCATGCACTGCTACACACATGGCAGCCGTACAGGTTATCCTGCCTTATAAAGACCTAAATAGCAAAAAGTAGAAGAAAGGATCCTTATGTTTACTTTTTTTTTTTTATTCGAAAATATTTAAATTCTTCTGAAAACTTTTAAAATCAAAGTTAGATTTATCCCAGCAGTAACCACTAGGTGGCGCCAATACCCAAGATAAACAAAGCCTGCGCCTCATTTATATCAGTCAGCACCGAAATAGAGAGAATGGCGCTGGAGTCGCTTTCTAGAAAGTCATCTTCTTATCGCAGCGGCAGATACGAGAGATCGCAAACATGAAAACCGCCATTATACAGCTGCGCAAAAATGCTGAAAATACTCTGCAGCCAAACAAAAAAACAGATTTGGGGTTTTTAACATAGAGATATAGGAATTACATAGTGACCCCATGTGACCTTACGTCAACAAGATCAATACCGATTTATAGTCTGGGATGTAGATATATACTGTATGAGGAAATATTACAAGACTACGTGGGGGCATAATGCAGCAGCAGCAGCTGGGTCATGTGATCACCAGCTTGACCCAAAGAAATTAAAGGGGTACTCCCCTGGAAAACATTTTTTTTTAATCAACTGGTGCCAGAAAGTTATATAGATTTGTAAATTACCTCTATTTAAAAGTCTTAATCCTTCCAGTACTTATGAGCTGCTGTATGCTGGACAAGACTGGGTGTCCTGGTCTCATAATAAGGGGTGTGGTGGAGGGGGTCAGCGCTGCGGCCCACCTCCCTGTATGATCATAGATGAGTAGGTTCTGCACTACTCCTCCATTGGGACTTTTACAGGATTCATTAAATTCTTCTGGTCCGGCTGGTGGCCGCCGCCGCTGAACGCTTCCTGCCTCGTCTATGATTTCATGAGCCACAACAGCCCCTCAGCGCAGCCGCTGGGAGCCATGTGCAGCGTTGCTTTCTAATCGTCTGATGCCGGGGTCATCGCAGGGCGAACATTACATGAGAGAAGATGGGGGGCGATGCCAGCTCCAATAACTCTTCATCCGTCACACATAGGGGGGGTCTGAACAATGCAGAAAGATGGATGAAGAAAGAGAAGGAAATTGGTTCTATGGAAAGAGCTTTAACATTTCTATTATAGTCTCAGACGTGAGGTGACAGTATGGCAGCAGAATAGTGAGTGCAGCTCTGGGGTATAATACAGGATATAACTCATGATCAGTACAGAATAAGTAATGTAATGTATGTACACAGTGACCTCACCAGCAGAATAGTGAGCGCAGCTCTGGAGTATAATACAGGATATAACTCAGGATCAGTACAGGATAAGTAATGTAATATATGTACACAGTGACCTCACCAGCAGAATAGTGAGCGCAGCTCTGGAGTATAATACAGGATATAACTCATGATCAGTACAGAATAAGTAATGTAATGTATGTACACAGTGACCTCACCAGCAGAATAGTGAGCGCAGCTCTGGAGTATAATACAGGATATAACTCAGGATCAGTACAGGATAAGTAATGTAATATATGTACACAGTGACCTCACCAGCAGAATAGTGAGCGCAGCTCTGGAGTATAATACAGGATATAACTCAGGATCAGTACAGGATAAGTAATGTAATGTATGTACACAGTGACCTCACCAGCAGAATAGTGAGTACAGCTCTGGAGTATAATACAGGATATAACTCAGGGTCATTACAGGATAAGTAATGTAATGTATGTACACAGTGACCTCACCAGCAGAATAGTGAGTACAGCTCTGTAGTATAATACAGGATATAACTCAGGATCAGTACAGGATAAGTAATGTAATGTATGTACACAGTGACCTCACCAGCAGAATAGTGAGTACAGCTCTGGGGTATAATACAGGATATAACTCAGGACCAGTACAGGATAAGTAATGTAATGTATGTACACAGTGACCACACCAGCAGAATAGTGAGTACAGCTCTGGGGTATAATACAGGATATAACTCAGGATCAGTACAGGATAAGTAATGTAATGTATGTACACAGTGACCACACCAGCAGAATAGTGAGTGCAGATCTGGAGTATAATACAGGATATAACTCAGGATCAGTACAGGATAAGTAATGTAATGTATGTACACAGTGACCTCACCAGCAGAATAGTGAGTACAGCTCTGGAGTATAATACAGGATATAACTCAGGATCAGTACAGGATAAGTAATGTAATGTATGTACACAGTGACCTCACCAGCAGAATAGTGAGTACAGATCTGGAGTATAATACAGGATATAACTCAGGATCAGTACAGGATAAGTAATGTAATGTATGTACACAGTGACCTCACCAGCAGAATAGTGAGTACAGCTCTGGCGTATAATACAGGATATAACTCAGGATCAGTACAGGATAAGAATAAGTTCTCCGGTCTGGTAGGACATGGCGGTAATAAGATGAGAGGCCTTACTGCAGTGTCATCTTATGTGGTTAGTACCTACTCATATAGTAATCTTTTACTCTCATCATTATATCCATTATACATGACGGCAGGAATTCAGCACAACCGATATATTCGTGACCGTCTACGCCGCACAAACTACCATCAGAGCAGGAAGTCTGAACGGCGAGGAAACATCTGCGAAGCTTCTGAGAAAACCACAAACTAATCAGCGATTAATGAAGATTTTATCTCTATTGTTTTTTTCTGCTCATAGAAGTGACTGATGGATGACAGATACATTCAAGACTACAGAACTGCGGGTTTCCTGGGGTAAGCGTTATGCACGCTAAATAGACGGCGACATTCTGCTATACCGTGGGCACCCACAGCTTTATTAATTCTAGCCTTAAAGGGGTACTCCACTGGAAGTCATTTTTTTTTTAAATCAACTGGTGCCAGAAAGTTAAACAGATTTGTAAATTATTTCTATTTAAAAATCTTGATCCTTCCAGTACTAATCAGCTGCTGTATACTCCACAGGAAGTTCTTTTATTTTTGAATTTCCTTTATGTCTGACCTGCTCTCTGCTGACACCTCTGTCCATTTTAGGAACTGTCTGGAGCAGGAGAGGTTTGCTATGGGGATTTGCTCCTGCTCTGGACAGTTCCTGACATGGACAGAGGTGTCAGCAGAGGGCACTGTGGTCAGACTGAAAAAAAATAAAAAAAATAAAAAGAACTTCCTGTGGAGCATACAGCAGCTGATAAGTACTGGAAGGATTAAGATTTTTCAATAGAAGTAATTTACAAATCTGTTTAACATTCTGGCACCAGTTTATTTCATAAACAAAAAATGTCTTCCAGGGAGTACCCCTTTAAAGGGGTATTCCAGCTTTATACATCTTATCCCCTATCTCGGTGCAGCCCCCGACATTAGGTGCCGGACGCAGCCTCTGAGACAGAGACGTGATGTCATGGCGACGCCCCCTCGCGATGTGACACCACACCCCTCCATTCATGTCTATGGGAGGGAGCGTGACTGCCGTCACGCCCCCTCCCATAGACATGAATGGAGGGGGCGTGTGCGTGACATCACAAGAGGTGTGGCCATGAGGTTACGTCTCGGAGGCATAGACATGGAGGGGGCGTGGTGTGACATCACATGGGCATGACATCACAAGGGGTGTGGCCATGATGTCACATCTCGGGGGCAGTGCCCAGCACAGAAGGCCGGGGGGGGGGGGGGGTATGCACCAGTATCGTGGGGATCCCAGCAGCAGGACCCCCGCGATCATACATCTCGTCCCCTATCCTTTGGCTAGGGGATAAGATGTAGGAGAACTCCACCCAAAACGCACTTATCCCCTATCCACAGGAGAGGGTATGAGTAGCTGGTCGTTCTGACTGCTAGGACCCCATGCGATCTCTGGAACGGGACTCCGGCTGTCAATGAGGAGCGAATGTCGTCTACGGGTAGAGAGCACACGCTATAGACAATTCTATGGGAGCGCTGGAGATGCCCGAGCGCTGTACTCCGGTGTCTCCAGTGCTCCCACACAAATGAATGGAGCGCGTGCTGTCTGCAGAACACACTCGAGAGCCGGGGTCCCGTTCCGGAGATCACAAGGGCTTCCAGCAGTCAAACCCTCCTGCGGATAGGATAGGGGATAAGTATGTTTTGGCTGGAGTTCTCCTTTAAATAACTGACACACAGAAAACTGCAGGGAAGAGAAGATTTTGCATCACAGTGCATATGTATGTGCCGTACAGGACCTGCGCAAAGTTGGGTGATAACCCCTATGGATGCTTATTAACGTGACAATATATCTGGACTGTCGTGACTTATCCTGACAGTTCTCCGTCATATCCCAGAACCCGGCCTGACTCTAGGTGACGGTGCGCTCCGTATTCCCCGACTATTCCTTCCAGGAGAATGGGCAGAGATGACGCCTGTCAGGATGGAAGCTCAGCCTGACCTGAACAGACCTGACTACTGTGGAGAAGACTCCGCTCAGGGTCCTGGGCGAGACATGGAGGACCCCGAGCCTCCTAACTATAGGACACAGACAACTAGCTGGAGGCAACGGCGTTACTGATGCAGAATCATGGGCTGATACGGATTAACCCTTAATTATGTTATTATTGGGTTCTTCTCTAATATGTTCTATCTTATCTTTCCCTCTTTTATTTAGTGTTTTACTGCAGGTTTTAGATTATGATTTGGGGAAAGTTGGGTGTCATCCCTGTAGGAGGCATCTTGGCAAACACATTCAAGACCTCCCAAACATCCCAGATTTAGCAGGACAGTCCCGTTGGTCCATGGTGACAAGAGCTTTAGCTTCCCGCCAGGTGGCAGATGAAGCATAAAAAAGACCTAGTATGGGAACAGGGAAAGGTGAGTTTTTTTTTCTTTTATGGCAGGTAATATTGAGGTGCAAAAATGTGTGGAAGCATAAAAAAGGGATAAAATACATGTGGGGCACATAGGGAGTATATAGATATCTAGGACATAGAGGTAGATCGGACAAGTGTGGGGGCACAGAGGAGGGATAAAAGCGCAGAATGGGCCTAACTGATGTGTAGGGGTACAAATAGGGAGTATTCTTACAGTGTACGTTACCAAGGGACATTATTACCATTGGGGTACTATAGGTGGGGAGAGTCAGTTAGACTGAGCCACCTAAGACATTTGTCTGGTGAACTCTTGCAGACTTGAAGTCATCATGGTGGTCTGGGCCAAACAAAGAAAAAAGGTGGAGGGGAAAGACTCTGATCAGAGAAGACGATCCCTAAAGTCACTGGATGTAACTGCACTGTAATCACTTACAAGATCTACAGAGCCCCTAGTTGTGTCCTTGTAATGGAGCAGGTACTGTGTATGATTAGAGCAAAGAATGAACTAAAAATACTGGCGTATTGACTCAAATTTGGGAGGTAGGATGTGTTCTCACTTTGCAAATCTGTACTATATGCTGCATATTTGGTGCAGATTTTCCCTAGCACGACAAAGGAATAGCACTCTATTCTAAACACTATGCTGGTACATAAATCTGCTTAGGATTTTCTGCAATGTGAGCATACTCATATGCATTTCAGTCGTCACCCAAGTTCCCAAATAACAGACTGTCAGAACCCGTAGGGTTAATCTGTACTGAGAGTTTTTTTTGTTTATCTGGTTGCTGTGGCTACGCCTAGCTGTCTGGGCTGGTCAGCTGACCCCGCTGAGTTCCCCTTTGTAGCTGGCTATATAAACCTGCAGTCTGCTTTCAGGCCTTGCCAGTGAAAGAGCTCTCTCTAGTAATTAGTGTTTATAACCAGTATTCCCGATTATCTGCTATTTGTGACTTGGCTTTCTGACTCTTCTCCTAATTTAGCAAATCTGTACTTGGTAATTTCCTGATACTGACTTGGCTAGTGGACTCTGACTTATTGTGTGTTTGTTTAGTATTATTTCTGTTAGTTTGTGTGCCTCCTGACTGTTTCCCAACCTGAGTCTGTTTTTGTAGTTTATTTTGTTGACTGTGACTCCCATCACTTACTTAGGAAGGGACAGTCACTGTGGTTGTTGATCCGCTGTTTAGAGCGGATAGGCAAGTAGGCAGGGTCAGAGGCAGTGGGTGAGATCAGGGCTGCACTCCTTCCCTGCCCAGATGTGACACAGACATAAGAAAGATATGGCGGAATCCTATAGACTGAGGATTTTTAACCACCTGAGACTGCACCAAGTTACTCATTCCTAGCAGTAAATAAGGTTTTCTAAGTCTGATAGATCCCGCTCCTCGTCTGCTCCGCAGCCCCTGCTGGTGAGGATGTCCCCAAGGCCTAAACTTTCCCATCACTTCATACAACGGCATCAAAGGAGCCGCAGCTGAGAAACTTTCTTGTAAGACGTGAAGTCATTTGCATCTGAAGGAACAGCAAGGAGTCCGATTAGAGTCACTTGTGCTCAGCCGTATGTCACCGCCGTGTCACTTCTCGGCATGTTCTAGATGAGGCCTGCACTTCACCCATGAAGGGTAATTCACCTCCAGAGAAGAGCGACAGCTACATAGAAATGTAATGTGACAGCGGGGAAGATCTAAGGAGTCTTCACGACGTGTCCTCATTCTTCTATCATCTCCTTCTCTATCCCTTATTTATATACATCTCACATCTGAAGAAAGACATTGCCACATCTTGATCCCTCCTGCGTCCTCTCGTGGTAGGTGTTGTCACCTCTGCTCCGTCCTATAGTCTGGCCCGATAGTTGTCAGCACCTGCCCTAGCAGCACTCACTACACACTAACTGAAGCGGTGTATACCAGTGTTTCCCAACCAGGGTGCCTCCAGCTGTTGCAAAACTACAACTCCCAGGATGCCTGGACAGCTATCTCTATGGGATCAGGATATATAGTAGTTAAACACCTCTCCCTTAGTTCTATCTGTATACTGCTGCTATCTCTATGGGATCAGGATATATAGTAGTTATACACCTCCCCTCCAGCTCTATCTGTATACTGCTGCTATCTCTATGGGATCAGGATATATAGTAGTTAAACACCTCCCCTCCAGCTCTATCTGTATACTGCTGCTGTTATCTCTATGGGATCAGGATATATAGTAGTTATACTCTCCCCCCCCCCCCAGCTCTATCTGTATACTGCTGCTATCTCTATGGGATCAGTATATATAGTAGTTATAGACCTCCCCTTCAGCTCTATCTGTATACTGCAGCTGCTATCTTTATCTGATTTGGATATATAGTAGTTATACACCTCCCCTCCAGCTCTATCTGTATACTGCTATCTCTAGGAGATCAGGATATATAGTAGTGATACCCCTCCCAATCAATGGGATTCCAGGAGTCAAACCCCCCACGATCAAATGCTTACCCCCTATTCTGTAGTTATGGGATATCTTTTTTTTGGCTGGATAACCCCTTTAAGCTCCTCCTTCTCATCATTACCAAGAACAATAATATAATGTCATCATATTGACCAATGTTCCGGTGATTCTCCGGTATTTATAGTCATCGTGTTCCAGTAATCCCATCAGTCATCTGGATGCATCAGACCCGGCGAAGGATACCGGGACTGCGCCGATCCTTCGATCTCTGAGGTTTCCCATAAATTGGGGGAAGAAAAGTAAAAGAACGAAGTTAAAAATAGAGGATTGCGAATGGTAAAAGTGTCTGAGCCGCTTCCAGCAGAGCGTGAAGGGAAGGCTGTCTCCTATTACAGAATGTACCGACGCTTTACATCTTATAATACACAGAGACGCCGGCTGGATCCACCATGTGCAATATAAAAAGACGCCCTGGAAAGGAAGGTCCGGACACCTGAGGGCCCCAGACACAGATGGAGCAGAGCGCGTGGACGCTTTTTTAAAGGTATAAACAACATCAAAATGGCCGCTAACAGGAAGAAAAAGACGCAAACAGAACAATTACCCAATCCTATAGTCACAATAAAACTCAGAGGGACCGGGCCGACTCCCAGAATGCAAAGCTTCTATATACAAGAGGATCATCATGGTGACCAATGTATGACTAATGGCGACCAATGTATGACTAATGGCGACCAATGTATGACTAATGGCGACCAATGTATGACTAATGGCGACCAATGTATGACTAATGGCGACCAATGTATGACTAATGGCGACCAATGTATGACTAATGGCGACCAATGTATGGCTAATGGCGACCAATGTATGACTAATGGCGACCAATGTATGACTAATGGCGACCAATGTATGACTAATGGCGACCAATGTATGACTAATGGCGACCAATGTATGACTAATGGCGACCAATGTATGACTAATGGCGACCAATGTATGACTAATGGCGACCAATGTATGACTAATGGCGACCAATGTATGACTAATGGCGACCAATGTATGACTAATGGCGACCAATGTATGACTAATGGCGACCAATGTATGACTAATGGCGACCAATGTATGACTAATGGCGACCAATGTATGACTAATGGCGACCAATGTATGACTAATGGCGACCAA